>NC_142626.1:894613-1102113 GCF_059453375.1 Lepisosteus platostomus | reverse complement strand
GGGCACTTTTAACCCCATGATACCAGCTCACTCTGACCCCCTGTTGCTTCCCTGACACCCCTGGTCATCCTACTGACTCTGGACCCCAGTGACTCTAGATCCTGTTGACTCTGGACCCCAGTGACTCTGGACCTCAGGGACTCTAGACCCTATTGACTCTGGACCCCAGTGACTCTAGACCCTATTGACTCTGGACCCCAGTGACTCTAGATCCTGTTGACTCTGGACCTCAGTGACTCTGGACCTCAGGGACTCTAGACCCTATTGACTCTGGACCCCAGTGACTCTAGACCCTATTGACTCTGGACCCCAGTGACTCTAGATCCTGTTGACTCTGGACCTCAGTGACTCTGGACCTCAGGGACTCTAGACCCTATTGACTCTGGACCCCAGTGACTCTAGACCCTATTCTCTGGACCCCAGAGACTCTAGACCCTTTTGTCTCTGGACCACAGTGACTCTAGACCCTATTGACTCTGGACCACAGTGACTCTAGATCCTGTTGACTCTGGACCTCAGGGACTCTAGACCCTGTTGACTCTGGACCCCAGTGACTCTAGATCCTGTTGACTCTGGACCTCAGTGACTCTGGACCTCAGGGACTCTAGACCCTATTGACTCTGGACCCCAGTGACTCTAGACCCTATTCTCTGGACCCCAGAGACTCTAGACCCTTTTGTCTCTGGACCACAGTGACTCTAGACCCTATTGACTCTGGACCCCAGTGACTCTAGATCCTGTTGACTCTGGACCCCAGTGACTCTAGACCCTATTCTCTGGACCCCGGTGACTCTAGACCCCAGTGACTTTAGACCCCAGTGAATCTGGACTCTGTTGACTCTGGACTCCGGTGAATCTGGACCCTGTTGGCTCTGGACCTCAGGGACTCTAGACCCTGTTGACTCTGGACCTTATTGACTCTGGACCCTGTTGACCCCCAGAAGCCGAGGTGCTGAACTGATGTAGAAGCCACAGTGTGTTGTACATCCAGCCCCACTGGGCACCTGGACTCCGCGTGGCGCAGGGCTCACCTGGCTGCCCCCTCTCCGAGTACAGTGCCGTCGTGGTCTCGGCAGGCGCCCGTGCCAGCTGCCCCCACCCCCCGGAGAGAGGGGCGCAGAGGGGCAGGGGCTCCCCGGCGACGGGGCAGGGGGAGAGGTCCTCCGTCTGCTCCAGGGAGAAGATCACCTCCGACTCCAGGGGCTCACTGAGGGGGGACGCAGGGAGGAGCTGCTGAGCCGAAGGCGTCGCGCTCGCCGATCCACATTCTCACAGGGCAGTGTATAAATCTGTCTCGCAATATTAGGGCATCTAGTTCCACACCTCCGCCACCTTCTGCGTAAAGACCCTCTTGTTATTCTCTAAATGCCTTTCCTCTCAACTTCCTCATGCGTCCCCCCCCGTGTCCTTCTTGTGCTGCTGAGCTCCACCGGAGCGTCGCTCTCGTCTGCTGTCACCGGTCAGGCTCCGGCACGCTTGACCCCTCACCTCAGGATGTAGTTGACGCAGATGACGCTCTGGGGCTGGCCGCTGCGGCTGTTGTAGACCACTGTCGCGTCCGTCTCCACCCACACGTAGCCCCCCCGCTTCACCAGCAGCCGGTACTGGCCCGTGGAGCTCTGCCCCTTGGAGAACACTGCCCAGAGGGGTCAGAGGTCAGAGGTCAAAGGGGGGGGGGTGAAGGTCGCCGGAGCAAAGGCTGATGGGAACATGGCGGCACTTACGGTTGTGGTGCGTCTTGAGGATGTGGCGGGAGTCCAGGGCGTGGTAGTACTGGTACACAGAGCGCCCCAAGAGCTCGCTCTCCTCATATCCCGTGAGCTCCACCACCCTGGTGGGAAAAGACCCCGGCCGTCAGCTCGGACACCCCAAAACCGTGAGGTCCTGCCCTGCGGGACCCGAGTATCGACGAGGCCACCCCCCAACCCCCAACCCGAATGCCAGGGGACATCGACTCCGTGATTAAATGTAAGAGGACATCCGTTAAAACCAAGAACAGGGCCAAGCTTTACACAGAGGGTGGTGGGGGTCTGGCACAAGATGTCCACGAGACCGTGAGGAGATCTGTCCCGCCCGGGACGACAGGAGCCACAGGCTCAGATCTGTGGGGTTCCAGCCCCTGGAAAGGGGGGTGTTGCCTGACCTGGGCTGGCAGTAGGTGAACCTCATGTCCGGGCTGTGTCGGCTCAGGAAGGCGCTGCGGCTCAGGGGGGCGGCGCCGCCCGAGGGCACGGGCACCGACCGGCACAGCAGGGCCAGGCAGCCTGGCGCCGGGCCGGGCACACGCTGCGCTGCCATCAGCACACCTGTGCAGTGCAACACCTGGCGAGAGAGGGCGAGACAGGGGGGTGACAGGGGGGTGAGAGAGAGTGAGGTGGGAGATGAGGGAGTGAGAGAGAGTGAGAGAGTGAGGTGGGAGATGAGGGAGTGAGAGAGAGTGAGGTGGGAGACAGGAGAGTGAGGTGTTGGAGTGAGAGAGTGAGGTGGGAGACAGGAGAGTGAGAGAGAGTGAGGTGGGAGATGAGGGAGTGAGAGAGAGTGAGGTGGGAGATGAGGGAGTGAGAGAGAGTGAGGTGGGAGACAGGGGAGTGAGAGAGAGTGAGAGAGTGAGGTGGGAGACAGGGGAGTGAGAGAGAGTGAGAGAGTGAGGTGGGAGATGAGGGAGTGAGAGAGAGTGAGGTGGGAGACAGGAGAGTGAGGTGTTGGAGTGAGAGAGTGAGGTGGGAAACAGGAGAGTGAGAGAGAGTGAGGTGGGAGACAGGGGAGTGAGAGAGAGTGAGGTGGGAGACAGGAGAGTGTGGTGTTGGAGTGAGAGAGTGAGGTGGGAGACAGGAGAGTGTGGTGGGAGATGGGGAGAGTGAGAGAGAGTGAGGTGGGAGACAGGAGAGTGAGGTGGGAGACAGGAGAGTGAGAGAGAGTGAGGTGGGAGACAGGAGAGTGAGACAGAGTGACAGAGGGAGCTGATTCCGCAGTGTCTCCTCACTTTCCAGGAGGCTGACTTGAGACTGATTGCCCGCGGCTGTGAGGTCGGTGTGCATTTCATCCGGACGAAGACGTCGCAGACCTGCCTGCCCACAGCGTCCGGCTCTGCGGGGGAGAGGGAGTATGAACACCGCTGCCCCCCGTCGCTCCCACAGGACTCTCCCCCCTGCTCCCTTTTCAAACACAGCGCCCCCTCCTGGACCAGGACCCCACACCCCTAAGTCAAACCTCGCCCTCCCCTGTCAGTCACGTGAAATGATGCCCCCCCCCGCTACGTTCTGGGCACCCCTGGACCTGGGGCTTGGGTCACCTGGTCGGCAGTGGAGAATGTCCCTCATCTCCTCCTGGTCACAGGGGTGGACGAACTCGAAGACGCTCTGCCCCATCAGCTCCAGCTGGGGGACAGGGAAAGAGGGAGACAAACTGCTGAGAGAGGAGAACAGAATCCCGGCATTCCCAGACTGCATCCTGCAGGAGCGGACTCCACACCTAGCGCAGCATGAGCCCCTACAGCCTGGAGATCCCAGTTCAGGATCCCAGTCCAGTACGAGCCCCTACAGCCCGGAGACCCCAGTTCAGGATCCCAGTCCAGTACGAGCCCCTACAGCCCGGAGACCCCAGTTCAGAGTCCCAGTCCAGTACGAGCCCCTACAGCCCGGAGACCCCAGTTCAGGATCCCAGTCCAGTACGAGCCCCTACAGCCCGGAGACCCCAGTTCAGAGTCCCAGTCCAGTACGAGCCCCTACAGCATGGAGACCCCAGTTCAGGATCCCAGTCCAGTACGAGCCCCTACAGCCCGGAGACCCCAGTTCAGGATCCCAGTCCAGTACGAGCCCCTACAGCCCGGAGACCCCAGTTCAGGATCCCAGTCCAGTACGAGCCCCTACAGCCCGGAGACCCCAGTTCAGGATCCCAGTCCAGTACGAGCCCCTACAGCCCGGAGACCCCAGTTCAGGATCCCAGTCCAGTACGAGCCCCTACAGCCCGGAGATCCCAGTTCAGGATCCCAGTCCAGTACGAGCCCCTACAGCCCGGAGACCCCAGTTCAGGATCCCAGTCCAGTACGAGCCCCTACAGCCCGGAGACCCCAGTTCAGGATCCCAGTCCAGTACGAGCCCCTACAGCCCGGAGACCCCAGTTCAGGATCCCAGTCCAGTACGAGCCCCTACAGCCCGGAGACCCCAGTTCAGAGTCCCAGTCCAGTACGAGCCCCTACAGCCCGGAGACCCCAGTTCAGGATCCCAGTCCAGTACGAGCCCCTACAGCCCGGAGACCCCAGTTCAGAGTCCCAGTCCAGTACGAGCCCCTACAGCCCGGAGACCCCAGTTCAGGATCCCAGTCCAGTACGAGCCCCTACAGCCCGGAGACCCCAGTTCAGAGTCCCAGTCCAGTACGAGCCCCTACAGCCCGGAGACCCCAGTTCAGGATCCCAGTCCAGTACGAGCCCCTACAGCCCGGAGACCCCAGTTCAGAGTCCCAGTCCAGTACGAGCCCCTACAGCCCGGAGACCCCAGTTCAGGATCCCAGTCCAGTACGAGCCCCTACAGCCCGGAGACCCCAGTTCAGGATCCCAGTCCAGTACGAGCCCCTACAGCCCGGAGACCCCAGTTCAGAGTCCCAGTCCAGTACGAGCCCCTACAGCCCGGAGACCCCAGTTCAGGATCCCAGTCCAGTACGAGCCCCTACAGCCCGGAGACCCCAGTTCAGAGTCCCAGTCCAGTACGAGCCCTTACAGCCCGGAGACCCCAGTTCAGGGTCCCAGTCCGGGACGTGCCCCTACAGCCCAGAGACCCCAGTTCGGGGTCCCAGTCCAGGACGAGCCCCTACAGCATAGAGATCCCAGCTAGGGTCCCAGTCCAGGACGAGTCTCTACAGCTCATCCTGGGAATCCCAGAGGACACCACTGTTCATTTCAGTCACTGAAAGCTCAGCTGGGATGTGAACTCTGTGTGTCCTCTCGTCCTTCATGAGTGCAGACTTGTGCCCCCTGGTGGTGGGCTCAGGATCAGCAGTGCAGGAGCTGGGCGCAGTACCTGTGTGATGCCCGTGTGCCGGCTCACGCCCTCCGAGGCGTAGACGACCTGCCCGCTCGGGGACAGCACCAGCAGCAGGAAGCCCTCCAGCCCGGCGCACAGCACCGTCTCCTCCCGGGACGTCCCGCTGAGACGCTCCGTCATCCCGCAGCCTGCAGAGACAGGGCGCAGCGGCTCCTGTCACACCCCGCCCCCAGCAGAGCGGATCAGTCGGGGAGCCTGCATGGACTTCCCCAGAGGAGACCATCCGCACAGGCGTGTAGCTCAGACCGGTGAGTGTGGGAGTGAGTCAGAGTGAGTGAGTGTGAATGAGTGTGTGAGAGTGTGTGTGTGTGTGTGTGTGTGTGTGTGTGTGTGTGTGTGAGAGTGAATGAGTGTGTGAGAGTGTGAGAGTGAGTGTGCGAGAGTGAGTGAATGTGTGTGAGAGTGTATAAGTGTGAGTGTGCGAGAGTGAGTGTGTGAGAGAGTGTATAAGTGTGAGTGTGCGAGTGAGTGTGTCAATGAGTGAGTGTGAGAGTGTGCGAGAGTGAGTGAGAGTGAGTGAGTGTGTGTGTGAGAGTGTGTGTGTGAGTGTGAGAGTCTACAAGTGTGAGTGTACGAGAGTGAGTGAGTGTTGAGAGTGTATAAGTGTGAGTGTGCGAGAGTGACTGTGTGAGAGAGTGTATAAATGTGCGAGAGTGAGTGAGTGTGTGAGTGTATAAGTGTGAGTGTGCGAGTGAGTGTGTCAGAGTGAGTGTGAGAGTGTGTGAGAGTGAGTGAGTGAGTGTGAGAGTCTACAAGTGTGAGTGTGCGAGAGTGAGTGAGTGTGTGAGAGAGTGTATAAGTGTGCGAGAGTGAGTGAGTGTGTGAGAGAGTGTATAAGTGTGAGTGTGCGAGAGTGAGTGTGTGAGTGAGTGTATAAGTGTGCGAGAGTGAGTGAGTGTGTGCACCCCAATCCTCAGGTGCACCCAGAGGAATCAGTCCGTGCAGGCTGTGCCGACTCCGGGTGTCCTCACCGTCCCTCTCCGGAGAGGCCAGCAGGCGCCGGAGCCGCAGGTAGCTGAGTGCCAGTCTCATGACGGAGGCCTTGTCCAGCTGTGCGGCCGAGCCGGGGCCCAGGGGCAGCTGCCGGGCCAGCTCGCCCAGCACCTGGCTCTCCAGGCCACGCCGGCTCCGCGCCGCGGTCCGAGACCTCTCCCGGCGCCGCTCCGAGCACGCCCTGCCGGAGAGCCACAGTGAAGCCACGCGGGCAGACGCCATTCCCGGATCTCAGCCGCCGGGACTGGGAAGACGTACGCTGGGAAATCGGGGAGCCAGCTCCCTCGGGAAAATCGATCCATCGGACGGGTCCAGCTCGTTTGGTCCTCAGCGGCTGATTGATCCCAGAATCCCAGATCCAGCCGTTTCCCCGAGAGAAGCCAGGGTGCCGGCTTCAACGACGTGGCTGAACAGCATGTTCCACCCTCCCACCCCTCCTTGCGTGAAGGAGTTCTCTGAACGTTCTGTGCTATAAATACCCTGCCGCGTATCGGCTTTAACTCCTCCCAGTGAGCTCGGTCAGGAGGGGGGTTGTTGCCCCTGGTTAGCAGGGGTCCCGGGGGGTCCTGGGGGGGGGCGGACCGAGTGTCCTGGCCGGGTGGAGCCCTGTTTGCGTCAGGCAAGGCTATCAGCCAACACCCGGCGCTCGATGGGCTGGTACCAGCGGCTGGGACGTCAACGGGGGCTTATCAGGCCCCCTGCAGCCCCGCCTGTGTGCGCTGATACCACAGCTGCTTCCCGGAACAGATGCACAGTGTGCCTTCCTGAGCGCTGCACGGGGACATGAGCCACGGGTCCGACACAGCTCTCGTAACCTGTGCTATTCCTGCTCTAACAGGTGGCAATTACCTGTACTGTACCTCCCCTGCGCTCCGATTGATGTATCGGGCTGCGATTACCTGTACTGTACCTGCTCTGTGCTCCGATTGATGTATCAGGCTGCGATTACCTGTACTGTACCTGCTCTACGCTCCGATTGATGTATCGGGCTGCGATTACCTGTACTGTACCTGCCCTGCGCTCCGATTGATGCATCGGGCTGCGATTACCTGTACTGCACCTGCTCTGTGCTCCGATTGATGTATCAGGCTGCAATTACCTGTACTGTACCTGCTCTACGCTCCGATTGATGTATCGGGCTGCGATTACCTGTACTGTACCTCCCCTGTGCTCCGATTGATGCATCGGGCTGCGATTACCTGTACTGTACCTGCCCTGCGCTCCGATTGATGTATCGGGCTGCGATTACCTGCACTGTACCTCCCCTGCGTTCCGATTGATGCATCGGGCTGCGATTACCTGTACTGCACCTGCTCTGCGCTCCGATTGATGCATCGGGCTGCGATTACCTGTACTGCACCTGCTCTGTGCTCCGATTGATGTATCGGGCTGCGATTACCTGTACTGCACCTGCTCTACGCTCCGATTGATGCATCGGGCTGCGATTACCTGTACTGTTCCTCCCCTGCGCTCCGACTGATGCATCGGGCTGCGATTACCTGTACTGTTCCTCCCCTGCGCTCCGACTGATGCATCGGGCTGCGATTACCTGTACTGTACCTCCCCTGTGCTCCGATTGATGTATCGGGCTGCGATTACCTGTACTGCACCTGCTCTACGCTCCGATTGATGTATCGGGCTGCGATTACCTGTACTGTACCTCCCCTGCGCTCCGATTGATGTATCGGGCTGCGATTACCTGTACTGTACCTGCTCTGCGCTCCGATTGATGTATCGGGCTGCGATTACCTGTACTGTACCTCCCCTGCGCTCCGATTGATGTATCGGGCTTCGATTACCTGTACTGTACCTGCTCTACGCCCCGATTGATGTATCGGGCTGCAATTAACTGTACTGTACCTGCCCTGCGCTCCGATTGATGTATCGGGCTGCGATTACCTGTACTGTACCTGCCCTGCGCTCCGATTGATGTATCGGGCTGCGTTTACCTGTACTGTACCTCCCCTGCGCTCCGATTGATGTATCGGGCTGCGATTACCTGTACTGTACCTGCCCTGCGCTCCGATTGATGTATCGGGCTGCGATTACCTGTACTGTACCTCCCCTGCACTCCGATTGCTGTATCGGGCTGCGATTACCTGTACTGTACCTGCTCTACGCTCCGATTGATGTATCAGGCTGCGATTACCTGTATTGTACCTCCCCTGTGCTCCGATTGATGCATCGGGCTGCGATTACCTGTACTGTACCTGCCCTGCGCTCCAATTGATGTATCGGGCTGCGTTTACCTGTACTGTACCTGCTCTGTGCTCCGATTGCTGTATCGGGCTGCGATTACCTGTACTGTACCTCCCCTGTGCTCCGATTGATGCATCGGGCTGCGATTACCTATACTTTACCTGCTCTGCGCTCCGATTGATGCATCGGGCTGCGATTACCTATACTTTACCTGCTCTGCGCTCCGATTGATGTATCGGGCTGCGATTACCTGTACTGTACCTGCTCTGCGCTCCGATTGATGTATCGGGCTGCGATTACCTGTACTGTACCTCCCCTGCACTCCGATTGATGTATCGGGCTGCGATTACCTGTACTGTACCTGCTCTGCGCTCCGATTGATGTATCGGGCTGCGATTACCTGTACTGTACCTGCTCTACGCTCCGATTGATGCATCGGGCTGCGATTACCTGTACTGTACCTGCTCTGCGCTCCGATTGATGTATCGGGCTGCGATTACCTGTACTGTACCTGCTCTGCGCTCCGATTGATGTATTGGGCTGCGATTACCTGTACTGTACCTGCTCTACGCTCCGATTAATGTATCGGGCTGCGATTACCTATACTTTACCTGCTCTGCGTTCCGATTGATGTATCGGGCTGCGATTACCTGTACTGTACCTGCTCTGTGCTCCGATTGATGTATCGGGCTGCAATTACCTGTACTGTACCTGCAGTACATTCATGTATCGTGAATGGCCTCTGTGGATTACACCACACTCTCACCCGATCCAGAGACTATAGGGAAGGTGAGCGTGATCCCAGCTCCCAGATTCTATCCCATTTGATCCCTATCCATTGCCAGCAAGAACAAACAGGAGCCTATTCCTGAAACACAAAGACGGCACCCATCCTTGATGGGCCCGCAGTGAGAGGGACAATGGAAATCAAAGCCAGCCAGCAGGAGAACGGAGAGAGACCATGCAGACTCCACACGGAAGGAGCTCCATGCTGGAACCAAATCCGGGACCCCGTGCTGACGGCCGGGACGACCCTTCAAACTTCCATTCTCTCTCCTCGGGCCAGTTCCCCCCCCCCCCACACACACACACAGCTTTCTGTGGGCTTCCTGCTCTCGGAGCTCCTGCTGGGGTCAGTACGCAACGATCAGCCAGATCCACAGGCGGGACATTCCCACTAAAGAACCCGGCCCAGGATGACCCCTCAGACTGCGCCCGGGCCGGCAGAACATGCTCGAAAATTCTGGAATCTCCAGCACAGCCCCTGTGCCCGGCTCGGGCGTACTTCCCAGCAGGATCTCGCCCACACACAGGTACAGATGTACGTCTTTCTCTATTCTAACAGCTTCTGGGGCAAAGTCTGCATCTGCTTTGTAAAGCGTGCAGCAGATCACAAACTCCAATTCCTGCTAAATATCCAAGAAACCCCCCCCCCCGAATTCGCTCCGGCTTCTCACTGGCTAAATTCCCAGTTTTCCAAGCCGAGGCCCCGAAGTCGCGGACTCTGGTTCGAAATCCGGCCGCTCACCTTTTCTTCCTGGCCTCACTCATCCTCCTCTTCCTCCTCCCTGGCCTCTTCACCCAGCCCAGCTGGCGAGAACCAGCAGCAGACACGCCGGTCCACACCAGGAATCACGAGCGTCGGCCCCTGTCCACCGGCCAGCCCTCCTGAGCAGAGAGTCCGAGGTCAGAGGGAGAGACAGTGGGGGCTGCCTCTGAAGCAAGGGCTCTAATATACAGAGTCCCAGCTGAGCTGGCCCCCAGACAGATCATAAATCAAGCAGACTGACAGCTCGCACTCTCCCGCCCACCTCGACGCTGGGTCCTAGTGCCCACCCCCGGCCAGCCTGGCTCCCTGGGATCAGAGCCTTCTGTTTCCCCAGGACGAGGTCTGACCTCCAGGGTCAGGGTTAGGGCTCTGGTCCAGCGACTCAGGGGGGGCTTGCACAGTCTCCCCAATCCAGCTCTGGGTTCCACCCGCTGGGTGAGGGTCCCAGTGAAGTCCTGCTTGATCTTATTCGCCAGCAGCTACATCACCCTGCTGCTCACTGGAGCCCAGCAGTGGGAGCCTGGCCAGTACCTGGAGGGGAGACCCCTGGGAAAGCTCAGGGTGCTGCTGGAAGAGGTGTTAGTGGGGCCAGTAGGGGGTGCTCACCCTGCGGTCTGTGTGGGTCCCCTGCCATTCACCCCACCTTGTGGTCAACCCACGTTCTCAATTAGCTAATTTGACTAATTAATTTATCGAAGGGTGATTGATCAATTCTCTTCTGATTGGACTCATGAAGTAGTTACTTTGATTTCTCTAACCTGTTCCCAGGTCAGTGGAGGTGGTGTATTCAAGTAATGACCTTTGACCCTGCTCCTCGAAGGATGCCCAGAATGTTTCAGTCTTCATAAGCATCTTCAGCCAGAGGAACCCCAGATGTAGGAGAGGGGGTCCCTAGTTCTGATACCAGAGAGCAACAGGGCTTTCTGATTTTCTAGTCTAGCTGTAAGTTACTTAATTGAACCAATTAAAGGCTTAATTCACTCCGCAGGTGTGACGTTCTGCCCCTGTAAGAATGACACTCTACAGGTCAGAGGGACACAGGACTGTTGCAGAAATGAATACCGGACATTGATAGAATAGATTGGTGCATGAACTGAATGAAGGAACTACTGAAGTAAAAATGAAATCTGGGAGGGCTGTCCTACACTCTGGTGTGGAAGAGTTTTGAGTAATTCTGCAGGAGAAATTCTCCCCCTCCTGGTTAAGATATGAGGAAAGTGGGGGATCTGTAACAGCGGTTACAGATATAGATGTATATACGTATAAAAAAGCTATATTGTCCTGTATGTTATGTGAATGGAAACTGAAGAGGAAAGCAACGACACCTTGTGGTTACTGATAGGTACTGCGCCCCCCTCTCCCCCAGCCACACCTGATGTAGAAACTGCTCTCTCGGTTTCTCTGGGTTACAGATTTAACTGGAGACCTGCACCTGCTCCAGAGGTGTCCTGGAGAGCTAGAGGTGGCACGTCAAGCTCCAGAGTTCCTCACACCGAGAAGAGTCACCTTCTCAGGTGTGGAGCAGGGCCGGCCAGCTCAGTGCTGGAGAGCCACAGTCCAGCAGGATCCCGAACACTTCTGAGCCTGAGCCCTTTTCCAAACAACATCTCCACTTCCGGGTCGCGGGGCAGCTGGAGCCTATCCCAGCAGGCAACAGGCGGAAGACAGGGTCCCCCCTGGATGGGGCACCAGTCCGTCACAGAGCACACACACACACACGCACGCACGCACGCACACTCACACGCTCACACGCTCACACCAGGGACAATTTTCCCAGAAGTCAATTAACTTACCAGCCTGCCTCTGGGACTGTGGGAGGATACCCACGCGAACACAGGGAGAGAACATGCAGGCTCCACACGGACAGCACCCCAGGTCCAGAACTGAACCCAGGTCCCCAGCGCTGGGAGGCACCCACGCCGACCACTGCACCTCCCTGTCGGTAAAAAACAGACTGATCTGGTGCCCTCCCAGTAGTGCTTTTCCACTGAACTCTTAACCCCTGACTCCTGGCCCCCCCTCACCCCCTGCCCAGATGGGCTGCCGTAGTTGTGCCGGTCAGATTCAGGGCACGACCCCAGTGAGGCGCCACTCGGGCCGGAGGCACCGGGGCAGGGGCAGCTGGCACGCAGCCGGGTGCCCGATCCCAGGGCCCCTGAAGGCAGCTCTCTTCCTGCCCGCGCCGGTCTCCACCTCTCTGGACCCCGAGCCCGCCCTGCTGCCCTGGAGGTCAGGACGGATCTGGTGTCGGCGAGCAGCGCGCGTCCGTCTCTGTGCTCCAGCTCTCCCGAGCTCTCCGGAGCCGGAGCAGTCAGTGTGAGGCTCGGTTCTCCTGGCTCGCGGTACAAGACTCTCTGGTTCTCTGGCCCAGCCGCCCCCTGCTGCCCCCCACTTTGAGTACTGTGTGTGTGTGTGTGTGTCTGTGTGTGTGTGTGTGTGTGTGTGTGTGTAGGTGCATATCTGTGTGTCTCTGTGTGTGTCTGTGTTTATGACTCTGTGTGTGTATCTGTATATGTGTGTATCTGTGTATGTATGTGTGTTTGTGTGTCTCTGTGTGTGTCTGTGTCTCTCTGTCTGTGAGTCTGTGTGTGTGACTGTGTGTGTCTGTGTGTGTGGCAGTGGGCTATTGGATCAATACATTGATCTAAACTTCTTACTTAAATACCCAAATACAAGCTGCTGCTCCTTCTTCTTCCACAGCCAGGACGTCCTGAGCTCTCCTGCGCTGAGCGCCGGCCCCTCTGGATCTGGGGGACCCCAGTCGGCTATGATCCCCCAACCCCCACCTTGTCTCTCACCCCAGTGTTTCTCAGACTGACCCCCCAGGTCAGGATGTCTGCTGGGACACCCCCCAGGTCCAGTGGCGAGTGCGGACCGTGTCTGTCCCTCTCCTGGGCTCCCGTCCTCCAGATGCTGCTCTGGTCGGGCCGCAGGGGGACAGGAGCCGCCCAGGGTGGGTCCACTTTTTATTACTCCAGGCTCACGGAGGTCCGGTTCTGGTTCTGGTTCCGGCTCGGACGCGGCCCGGATCCCCAGTCCGTGTGTGTGGTAAAAATGGAGGGACTGGCGCTCCCCGTGCCCCGCGGCCCCCGATCAGGCACGGCGTGAGCCCGCTGGGCCCCGCTGGGAGCCACGTCCTCTGGAGCCGGGGCCCTGCCGTTATCCCGGTCTCGGAAGAGCAGCCCCTGAACTCCCAGCTCCGCTGTGTCCGACACATCACCCGCCCCCTTCCCGACACCATTCCTCACTCCAGATGTGGGCAAGAGCTCCTGTCTCCCGACTGACCCCCCGGCCGCGTCCCCCCTTTCTTCTTATATGCCTCCGTGCCCCCCCCCACACTCCACACCCCGGGGGGTGTCCCTTCAGCCCTCCAGAGAGACGCCGCGCCGCTCCGGGCTCCTCGATCCCGGATCCGTCCCGCTGTCCAGTACGAGCCTCCCCGTCCAGATGTTCGGAAAGTCCCCGGCTCCAGCTGTGCTGGGCTGGGGTGCCGTACCTGCAGCCCCCCCGGAGCGAAGCGCCCCCACCACCTCCACCCCCCTTCCAGATGTGGCTGGGAGAAATCCAGCTGTGCCGGCACTCCGACAGAATCCCTGCTTTGTCCGGAATCTCGGAGGCTCCGGCTCGGGATGGGGCGCTGTGGCCGTGCCGCCCGCTGTCCCTCCGAGGGTGCAGATCTCCGGACTGCCTCTCCTCTCCTCTCCTCTCCTCTCCTCTCCTCTCCTCTCCCTCGCGTGTGGCCACAGGCAGCCAGGGGGAAAGGCCTTTTCTTTCCCGAAACTTGTCAGGCGGCGGTGATTTATTGAAAGGGACTTCCTGTGGTTGGCTGGCTCCTCTGCAGCTGCTCTCGCAGGCCGGAGCGCTTTTCCAGGGAGGGGGAAGAGAGCCGGAGAAGGAGCCCAGCCCGTTCTCCCTCACTGCCGGTCAGTCCAGTCCAGTCTGGCTCAGTATGGCTCAGTCCAGTCCAGTCCAGTCTGGCTCAGTATGGCTCGGTCCAGTCCAGTCCAGTCCAGTCTGGCTCAGTATGGCTCGGTCCACTCCAGTCCAGTCCCTTCTGGCTCATCCCACAGTCCAGCCCGTTCTCCCTCACTGCCGGTCAGTCCAGTCCAGTCTGGCTCGGTATGGCTCGGTCCACTCCAGTCCAGTCCCTTCTGGCTCATCCCACAGTCCAGCCCGTTCTCCCTCACTGCCGGTCAGTCCAGTCCAGTCTGGCTCAGTATGGCTCGGTCCAGTCCAGTCCAGTCTGGCTCAGTATGGCTCGGTCCACTCCAGTCCAGTCCCGTCTGGCTCATCCCACAGTCCAGCCCGTTCTCCCTCACTGCCGGTCAGTCCAGTCCAGTCTGGCTCAGTATGGCTCGGTCCAGTCCAGTCCAGTCCAGTCTGGCTCAGTATGGCTCGGTCCATTCCAGTCCAGTCCCTTCTGGCTCATCCCACAGTCCAGCCCGTTCTCCCTCACTGCCGGTCAGTCCAGACCAGTCTGGCTCAGCCGAGTCCGTTCTCACTGCCAGTCCAGTCCAGTCCAGTCTGGCTCAGTGTGGCTCAGTCCAGTCCGGTCCAGTCCAGTTTGCCTCAGTGTGGCTCGGTCCAGTCCATTCCAGTCCAGTCCAGTCTGGCTCATCCCACAGTCCAGCCTGGTCTTTTTCACTGCTGGTCAGTCCAGTCTGGCTCAGTATGGATTGGTCCAGTCCAGTCCAGTCCAGTCTGGGACAGTCCAGCCTTCTGAAAGTTTACCATAGTGAATGTATCACGCTCTGTGGGTTGTTTTACTGTGTTTTTTCCACAGATGTGCTGTGGGTTTAACCCGCCTTGTCTGTGCTGTGCCACAGTGCATGACCAGGAAGGCCGGGTCTGAGCCCCGTTAATGGTGGTTGTGGGTGCGAGGCCTCAGTGCACGCACTTGTCTCCCGTTCCTCGTATACTTCCTGTCTGGTCTTAATTAGCAACTAGTTAACGAGGAACAGAGAGGGGTGGGAATGTCCTCCTATGAGTCTTGCTGTTCAACTAAAGGTTTGATCAGTAATCAATCAGGATAATAATTCAAGTAGTTCAGGAGGGGAGCTGGCTGCAAAGGAACAAGTGCAGGTTTATTCCCCGCAGAAGAGCGATGAAAGGAAACACAACGTTTCGGCTGTGGAGCCTTCTTCGGGTGTGGATGGGCAGGCACTTCTAGTCTCTTCTAGTGCACTCTAACCCAACAGTCCTGTGCACCGGTCCAATCTGACCTAGCCCATTCCACTCCATCGCGGTCCCGTGCAGTCCAGTCTGAGCCAAATCAAGCCCGGTTCAGCCCACTACGCTGTTCCCTAGATCTCAGTCTGACTCGGTCCGGTCCAGCCCACACCTCTCCGGACTGACGCAGGTCATCCCAGTCTAATTCCAGACCCCTCTCGCCCGTCGTGACCTCTGTGTTGAACAGCCTAGGTCTCCATTCGGACCAGTCCGGTCCAGTGCCCTGCAGTGTGACCCGCCCCAGTGCGGTCCGCATTCAGTCTCACGGATCTCAACCCCAAGACCACAACCCGGCCGCACCAAGTTCTGCAGCGTGGGCCGGCCCAGCCCGGGACAGGCTTGAGACTGCGGAATGAGAAATAAAAGCCTTTCTCCGCGATTCCTGTCCTGGGCCTTGTTGTCCGGGCCGGAATGCTGTGACAGGGGATGATGGATGACCCGGGCCCAGAAGGGATGGGTGTTTATCCCCCCCAGTGCCACCCTGTCCCTGGTAATGGTTTCCCCCGAGCCCTGGCTTCTGGACCGCGGGGCCCGGAGAGAGAGGGCACGGCGCTCTCTAATCACGGCCCCCTCCCCAGCGCAGTCAAAACATCCCCCCGGTCCCGTTTCCTGCTGACTGCACGCTGGCACACGGGCCCTGCTGCCTGAAACGCCCACGCTGTCGACAGCCCTCGTTAGCGCCCCTTTAACGAGGTCCCCCGGCACGGCATCCCCGACCTTCCCCTTTTTCACACCAGGGGCGGGAACTGACGTTGCGGGCCGGGGAGGAGGTGGGGGGAAGCATTTCAGCGTGGCGCGGGCTTCACACACCTTCGCCGAGAGGGCCCCGCCCCGCGAAAGGTAACACCGGCGTGTCGTGTTTTTCTCTGCGGGCGCGCGGCGGCGGGGGGCGTGATCCAACTTCAGAGCGCGCTGCCAGGGCGCCTGGAGGGGCTCGGGCACGGAGGGGTCACCCCTGTTTATCTCCGCTGGCGATCTGGCCAGCCCAGGCGCTGGGAATGAGTGGCGGGGGGGATGAAAGGCGGGATCGGGCGGTCCTAGACCCAGGCTTAATAACGCAATCAGGCCGTTTCCTGTTTAGGGAAGCCCAGAGAGGCCTGTTCGGCCCCAGGGGCGGTAGGATTAGGACGTTAATGGAGCGTGAACACAGCACCGAGCAAGGGCAGAGGGAGAGCGAGGGCAGGAGGGACAGACGGGCTTCCTGAGAAACAGACGGGCCCAGAGAGGGGGGCAGTGCAGGAAAAGACAGAGGAAAACTAGCAGAGCCCAGTGAGATCGGGGTAAAAGCACAGAACGGTGCAGTAGAGCCCAGTGAGATCGGGGTAAAAGCACAGTACAGTGCAGTAGAGCCCAGTAAGATCGGGGTAAAAGCACAGTACAGTGCAGTAGAGCCCAGTAAGATCGGGGTAAAAGCACAGTACAGTGCAGTAGAGCCCAGTGAGATCGGGGTAAAAGCACAGTACAGCGCAGTAGAGCCCAGTGAGATCAGGGTAAGCACAGTACGGCGCAGTAGAGCCCAGTGAGATCGGGGTAAAAGCACAGTACAGCGCAGTAGAGCCCAGTGAGATCGGGGTTAAAGTACAGTACAGCGCAGTAGAGCCCAGTGAGACCGGGGTAAAAGCACAGTACAGCGCAGTAGAGCCCAGTGAGATCGGGGTAAAAGCACAGTACAGCGCAGTAGAGCCCGGTGAGATCGGGGTAAAAGCACAGTACGGCGCAGTAGAGCCCAGTGAGATCGGGGTAAAAGCACAGTACAGCGCAGTAGAGCCCAGTGAGATCGGGGTAAAAGCACAGTAAAGCCCAGTGAGATCAGGGTAAATGCATGCTAAAGTAATGAGTGATGTGAACCCTGAACCCATAACAGCCTATGCAAAAATAAGCCTGCAGTCAAATTACAGGTTTCTAAATCAGGGATCCCCAGGGTCTAGTGCTCTCCAAGCTGATACCCCAGTCAATCTGGGGTCCTGTACACTGCTCAGCGGTACAGCAGCAGGGTCTCCCACCCCAGGGTCGAACCCACGACCCCCCAGTACCCAACGCAAGAGCGGAGAACAACTAGAGACGCTGAAAGCGGGCTGCTGCTCTTTAGAAGATCAACAGCTGCCGTCTAGTGTCTCGTACTGGTATTGCACGCAGGTGCAGAGCACAGTTAACGGACACCGCGAATGTGCGGTTTATCTCGTCCCACATTCGCGCTTATTTGTGTGTACTCGATAGCTGACAAACCAGGTCGTCTCTCCCGGCCGGACTTTTAATAGAATTTAAAGTGTGAAGGGTGCAGAAAAAAAAAAAAAGAAATCGGACGAACGGAGCATTCCCTTTAAGAACTCAGTGGGGAGGCGGGACGTCCTTCCAAACGGTGATTGGGCAACCGGCGCGCCGATCGGGTTCCAGACGCAGGCGCGGTTCTCCGCTCTGATTGGTCGAGGCGGCTGTCGCCTGTGACCACCCGGAAGCCCTCCTCGCCGGGCAATGAATGAGGACCGGAAGTGCCTGCGGGTAGCGACGGTGCGAGCGGGGAAGACTCTCGTTGAACCACTGTGAATATATCTAGGTGAGCGGTATCGGTTCGTGGGTTTTATATAAATATATCTATATTTTTTTTAGAAAAACACGTTTCCCGTTAGCCGAAAAGTCAAAACAAGAGCGTCCCGGAAAGCTCTGGGGGGGGGAGACGAAAATCTCTTCTGTTTTGTGAACTTTAGCCTCGGCTCCTCTCCGTTAATATTTCATTTATTCTCATTTCGATTCGCTGTGCCCCTCCTGCACACAAGTCGCACCCTGCCGTGTCCGTGTAGTTGTTTTCTTCCTTTCCGTGCGGCTCATATCGCGATTTCAGTGGCGACAGACCAGTTGTCGCTGCCCGGCTCCCGGGCTGGCGGCTCGGTTCTGACTTGGCGGTCCGGGCCGGAGAGCGCAGCTCACACCCCGAGACCGCTTTCCGGGGATTTCTCGGGAATCATCTCATGACTTGGCGATGGAGGGGTTGTGATTTTTTACTTCTCCACTTTTCTACAAACAGAAAAAACGTGTCCGGCTCGGCTCCGTTCTGGCGAGTTCTCGGACGTCCGGACTGGACCCGAACCCGTCTGTCTGGATACGTCCGCCAGTTAGCTCTGCTAGCCGTTGAACAAATCACACCTTCCCTACCCGTCTGGGATATGTGATGCAGACCGCGGAGAAGTCGGCGCTGCGCTCCTGCTGTGTAGCAGGTTGATCCAGTCCGGGCTTTGCGCAGGCAGGGCAGCCGCGCAGTGCTGGGTATATGTTGAGTCTGTCTGCTCGCCTTTAAATGCGGCCCTTTCCTACGATGAGTACAACAGGAACGAGTAACGAGTAAGACCTGGAGCGGATCAGATTGCCGTGCAGTGGGAGTGTGATCTGTCTCTCAGGTTAACACTGCAGAAATCACTAACCCCATGTAGGGGTGTTTAAAATACCAGTATCTACAATACTGTTAGGCTTGACCCTTCCAATTAATTTATTTGGGGGCTCCCCAGTCTGGGTCGTGCGGGGCTGCTGTGTGGCCTGCAGGTTTTCAGTCCCCTTAACGACCTGCGCCGGCTCGTTAACGGCTTTAATTGGACCACTTAAACAGCCGTTCAGGCGCTGCTGTTTCTAAGAGAACTGGACCAGGAGTGGGGACCCCTGGTGGACTTTTTAAAAATTGCCCTCTGAGGGCAGTACTGTGTGGCGATCGCGGACTCCCCTGGTGGAGACCCGTCGTGTACCTGGTTTAGGGCAGCTGCCCGCAGTCCGGGCCGGAGTGTTTGTTTGATAGGGCAGTCCTGCGCCCCCTGCTGGGCGTGTTGGGTGTGTCCCCAAGGCTAGTCGGTTTTATATTGGACTGCAAAGTCCAAAGGCTGTCTTGGCGAGCGTTTGGTGTCGTTTCTGGGGCAACAGCTGGTCCAGTAGTTCAGGTCTGGTCCTGTTACAACAGGAGGACAGCTGGTCCGGTGGTTCAGGTCCAGTCTTGTTAGACCAGGAGGACAGCCGGTCCGGCGGGTCAGGTCCGGTCCTGTTACAACAGGGGGACAGCCGGTCCGGCGGGTCAGGTCCGGTCCTGTCACACCAGGGGGACAGCCGGTCCGGTGGGTCAGGTCCGGTCCTGTTACACTAGGGGGACAGCCGGTCCTGTGGGTCAGGTCCGGTCCTGTTACAACAGGGGGACAGCCGGTCCTGTGGTTCAGGTCCGGTCCTGTTACAACAGGGGGACAGCCGGTCCGGCGGGTCAGGTCCGGTCCTGTCACACCAGGGGGACAGCCGGTCCGGTGGTTCAGGTCCAGTCCTGTTACAACAGGGGGACAGCCAGTCTGGCGGTTCAGGTTATGTCTCATTAGACCAGGGGGACCGTCAAAACACTGGCCGTCCTGTCCGGCCCAGTGCTTGCTGGGACAGGCTCCGGCACTGCCCCCCCCCAGTCGCGCGCCTCCTCTGCCGCTGCCGCCCGGCTCACGTCCCGGCGCGCTCTCTCTCTCTCTCTCTCGCCGCCCCGCAGAGCTCGCTGTCCGCGTCTGAGACGGGGCCCGGAGATGGTGGACTCCCAGTACTACCTCCCCAACGACGTCGGGATCGCGGCGCTGGACTGCGCCGAGGCCTTCCGGCTGCTGTCGCCCAGGGAGCAGCTGTACGCCCACTACGTGTCCCGGGCCGCCTGGTACGGCGGCCTGGCCGTGCTGCTGCAGACCTCGCCCGAGTCGACGCCCGTGTACGTGCTGCTGCAGCGACTCCTGCGCCGCCAGCCCCCCGCCGAGCTGGAGGGCGTGGCCACGGCCGCAGGGCTGACCCCCGAGGAGTTCCAGGTGAGCCTGTCTCGGCGGTGCGGCTCCTCACACCCCCTCTGGCCAGAGTATTGGGATCCCCCATGAATAATGGGGTGACCAGTCCTGGTCCAGGAGGGGTCAGTGTGTCTGCAGCGGGGGTGTCCAGTCCTGGTCCAGGAGGGGTCAGTGTGTCTGCAGCGGGGGTGTCCAGTCCTGGTCCAGGAGGGGTCAGTGTGTCTGCAGCGGGGGTGTCCAGTCCTGGTCCAGGAGGGGTCAGTGTGTCTGCAGCAGGGCTGTCCAGTCCTGGTGCAGGAGGGGTCAGTGTGTCTGCAGCGAGGGTGTCCACTCCTGGTCCAGGAGGGGGCGCTGTGTCTGCAGCAGGGCTGTCCAGTCCTGGTCCAGGAGGGGTCAGTGTGTCTACAGTGGGGCTGTCCAGTCCTGGTCCAGGAGGGGGCGCTGTGTCTGCAGCAGGGCTGTCCAGTCCTGGTCCAGGAGGGGTCAGTGTGTCTGCAGCGGGGCTGTCCAGTCCTGGTCCAGGAGGGGTCAGTGTGTCTGCAGCGGGGGTGTCCACTCCTGGTCCAGGAGGGGTCAGTGTGTCTGCAGGGGGGGTGTCCACTCCTGGTCCAGGAGGGGGCGCCGTGTCTGCAGCAGGGGTGTGCTGTCCTGGTCCAGGAGGGGGCCCTGTGTCTGCAGCAGGGCTGTCCAGTCCTGGTCCAGGAGAGGTCAGTGTGTCTGCAGCGGGGCTGTCCAGTCCTGGTCCAGGAGGGGTCAGTGTGTCTGCAGTTGGGGGTGTCCAGTCCTGGTCCAGGAGGGGGCGCTCTACATACCTCAGAAAGCTTAGTCTTTGACTAAATAGTTCTTTAAATGTGAAGTCTTTCGGGAAACTCTTTCTGGCTTGGTTGTGCTAATACCAGCAGACCTATATCTGGGGGTGACCCGGAAGTGGCCTCCCTGTAGGGGTGTCTCTCTCTCTGGGGGTGTAAATGCTGTGCGGTTCTGTGCCACAGGCGTTCCTGGTCTACGCTGCAGGAGTTTACTCCAACATGGGCAACTACAAGTCGTTCGGGGACACCAAGTTCATCCCCAACCTCCCCCAGGCAGGTGGCGAGCGGGGGCCGTGGGCGAGGGGGGGTGGGCGTGCGTGACCGAAGGAGAGGGGGGGTGGGCGTGTCTCTTGTCTGACGGTGCGCTTGTCAGCGTGTACACGGAGCAGCCCGCAGGAAACACGAGTGTTCTGGACAGTTCCACACGTCAGCCGCGTCCACGCACTGCGCCCACCTCCGGCTGGACAGCGTGAGCGTGACCCGGCGCGGCGCGGCGTCTTGACCTCTCGTGTGTGTGTGTGTGTGTGTCTGTGTGTGTGTGTGTTCCAGGAGAAGCTGAAGGCGCTGGTGTGGCAGAGCCAGGCGTTCCGGGACAACCCCGACCAGATGGAGGAGCTGTGGAGCACCTGCGGAGACCTCATGTACTCCCTGGAGGAGCGGCAGAAGCAGCTGGGCCTGGGGGAGGAGGCAAGGCTGGGCCTGGGGGTGGGGGGGACAGAGGAGGCACAAGTCACTGTGACCGGCAGGCCGCGGGTAACAGCGCCCCTTAGAGGGAGGGGCGAGATGAGTCCGCCAGGGAACAGCGTCTGCGTGTCGTGTCACAGGAGGGGGCTCTGTGAATCTCTCTCTGTCTCTCTGTCTCTCTGTCTCTCTGTCTCTGTCGCGTCTTTTCTGCAGGAAGACCTTTCTCCATCTCGACACTGAGCGCCGGTTCTCTTCCGGGCCCGTTCGGGTCAGACTGGAGAGGCTGATGTGATCGATGGGGTCTTTAGCAATCGATCAATTGATTGTTTCCGTAGACGAGCAAACTCCCTCCCCCTCAGTTTCCTCGGGGAGGGATGTGATCTCTGATCTCGAAGGCGCAGGGAAGCCTGTTGTCGGAATTGCTCATTGCTCGTTTACAGCTGTGTCTTTCTGTCTCAGGGGATCACCACCTACTTCTCTGGGAACTGCTGCCTGGAAGACGCGGAGCTGGCACAGAAGTTCCTCGATTCCAAGGTACAGCAGCTGTTGCTGCCCAGGCCCGGTTTAGCTCCTTCTTCTCATGAGAGGCACCAGTGTTGTGGCCTTTCTGGTCTGAATGGGTTTCACTCAGTGGTCCTCCTGGTCTAACCAGACCGGACCTGAACCACTGGACCAGCTGTCCTCCTGGTCTAACAAGACTGGACCTGAACCCCTGGACCAGCTGTCCTCCTGGTCTAACCAGACTGGACCTGAACCACTGGACCAGCTGTCCTCCTGGTCTAACATGACTGGACCTGAGCCGCCAGACCAGCTGTCCTCCTGGTCTAACCAGACTGGACCTGAACCGCCGGACTGGCTATCCCCCTGTTGTAACAGGACTGGACCTGAACCACTGGACCAGCTGTCCCCTTGTTGTAACAGGACCAGACCAGCTGTCCTCCTGGACCAGCTGTCCTCCTGGTCTAACAGGACTAGACCTGAACTACTGGACCAGCTGTTGTAACAGGACCGGACCTGAACCACCGGACCGGCTGTCCCCCTGGTCTAACAGGACCGGACCTGAACCACCGGACCGGCTGTCCCCCTGGTCCAGCTGCCCTGTGCTGTAACCTCCCCTGCTCTTGTCCCTGCAGAACCTCAGTGCCTACAACACGCGCCTGTTTAAGAAGATCAGCCCCGAGGGCAGGCGGAGCTACGAGGTGCGTCTGGCCTCGGCGGTGAAGGAGGGTGAGTGCGCGGGAGGCTGCGGGTTCGAATCCCCAGCGGGACGCCGCTGTGGCACTTGGGAGTGTGGGAGTGGACGTGGAGTGGGTGGGTGTGGACGAGGGAGTGTGTGTGTGGGAGTGTGGAGTGGTTTGACACACTGTCCTCTGGCCATTTCTCCAGTCAGGCACTGAGCTGCTTAATTAAATCTGATGATCTAATTATCTGGATTGATATATCCTTCCCTCTAGGGAAGGATCCTTTCAGGACCAGAACGGATGTTTGTGGCTCTGTTGGAGCGCTGGGAGTGTAACTCCCCACCCTGCCCTGGAGGGGGCGCCCCTGCTGACTCCTCTCTCATTCTTACTGTCTCCCCTCCCTCCTCTGCCCCCCCTCTCCCAGACGGTCCAGTGGACGGGGAGACGGGGAACCAGTGCGGTCGGTACGAATTCGGGGAGGCCGTCTTCGAGGTGCGGCGGGGAGACTACGCGCCCCTCATGAAGATGGTGGCGGAGAACCTGGAGAAGGCCCAGGTGAGGTCCGAGGGGCGGGGGGGATGGGGGGGGTGTCTCGGGTTCACATCCGGGCTATGCCACGAGCTCCTGGAGGGGGCGCCGTGTCTGCAGCAGGGGTGTCCGGTCCTGGTCCAGGAGGGGTCAGTGTGTCTGTAGTAGGGGTGTCCACTCCTGGTCCAGGAGGGGGCGCTGTGTCTGCAGCAGGGGTGTCCACTCCTGGTCCAGGAGGGGTCAGTGTGTCTGCAGCAGGGGTGTCCACTCCTGGTCCAGGAGGGGGCGCTGTGTCTTCAGTGGGGGTGTCCAGTCCTGGTCCAGGAGGGGTCAGTGTGTCTGCAGCGGGGGTGTCCAGTCCTGGTCCAGGAGGGGGTGCCTCTTCCTGGGGAATCCTGGGAAGTGTGGCCGGGGACGCGCCCCAGGCTGGCTGGGAGGGAGGGAGGGAGGGAGGAGGCTCCTCAGACCGCGGTCTCAGGCCGGTCTCTCGCCCCGTCTGTGCGCCAGGAGTACGCGGCCGGCGAGAACCAGCGGCGCATGCTGGAGGAGTACGTGCGCAGCTTCACCTTCGGCTCCGTCGAGGCCCACAAGGAGGGCTCGCGCTTCTGGATCAAGGACCGCGGCCCCATCGTGGAGTGGTGAGCGCCCGCTATCGGGAACGCCTTGCTTTTCGGAGCCGGAGGGCGGGGGGCAGGGGAGGATGGGCTCGGGGGCAGTTGCAGAGTTTTGTGGAATTATGCCTGAATGACGTACGTTGTTGGAAACTGTTCCTGCTGCTTGCAAAAGCCCGTAACGGATCGCTCTGCTGTGGAACGGGAGTCTTAACTCCGTCCCTTTTCTTCCTGCCCAGTTACATCGGCTTCATCGAGAGCTACAGAGACCCCTTCGGATCCAGGGGAGAATTCGAAGGTACGTGGGGGGGTACGGTGAAATGGGTAGGGCGCCCCCTGCTGGCCTCCAGCGCTGCCTGCTGCAGGCAGCCTGGTTTTCTTCAGCGTTCCCCCCCCATCCCGGTACGGGCCGGGCCCGGCTCCCGCGCTCCGGGCGGATGGGGCCGGTGGGGGACGTGGCTGTGGTCCGTGACCTCTGCCCCTCTGCCCCTCTGCCGCAGGGTTCGTCGCGGTGGTCAACAAGGCCATGAGCGCCCGGTTCGCCCGGCTGGTGGGCTCGGCGGAGGTGCTGCTGCCCGAGCTGCCCTGGCCCTCGGAGTTCGAGAAGGACCGCTTCCTCCGGCCGGACTTCACCTCCCTGGACGTGCTCACCTTCGCCGGCAGCGGGATCCCCGCCGGCATCAACATCCCCAACTGTGAGTGACCCCTGACCCCTGTGCAGACGTGCCCTGGTCTTTGTCACTGGCCTGTGACCTCCACAGGCCTCCCTGACCTCTGACCTTGGCAGTGATGTTACATAACCGTTCCAGCTATGTGTGACCTCTGACCTCTGCATGAACACAATCGTTGGCCACTGTCACTGTCCTGCGCGACCTTTATATATATATGTAATGAATCGACATCCCTGACCTTGAGAGAGAGATATGGGACATTAACATCCTCCCTCGTGAGTGACCTCTGACCTCAGGAGATAGAGATGGTACATTAACATCCTCCCTCATGAGTGATCTCTGACCTCAGGAGAGAGAGACGGTACATTAACATCCTCCCTCGTGAGTGACCTCTGACCTCAGGAGAGAGAGACGGTACATTAACTTCCTCCCCTGAGAGTGACCTTTCACACCCATCGCTACGGTGACATTCTGTGACCCTTGACCTCTGCAAACACTACACCAGCGACCTCTGAACCCCCTGGAGAACACACTCACATCCCCCGAGCTGCATAGCGACCTCTGACCCCACACCCTTTACGACCTTTGCCCTCTGCCCTTTCAGACGACGACATCCGGCAGACGGAGGGCTTCAAGAACGTGTCCCTGGGGAACGTGCTGGCGGTGGCCTACACCACGCAGAAGGAGAAGCTGACCTTCCTGGAGGAGACGGACAAGGTCCCTGCGGAGGCGCTCTCCGGCTCCGGCTCCGTCCGGCCGCGGCCTGGCTGCAGAGGGAGTGACCTCACTGGCCTTTCTCTCTCTCTCTCTCTCTCTCCCCCCCTGCAGGACCTGTACATCAAGTGGAAGGGCCCGGCGTTCGAGGTCCAGGTCGGGCTGCACGAGCTGCTGGGTCACGGCAGCGGGAAGCTCTTCGTGCAGGTGAGGGGGTGGGGGGTCAGTTTCTGGGGTCCCGGCAATCCACTGATCTACACTGAGGTGTCCAGTGGGGTCAGGGCTGGGGGTCACACTGCACTGGGGTGTCCAGCGGGGTCAGGGCTGGGGGTCACACTGCACTGGGGTGTCCAGCGGGGTCAGGGCTGGGGGTCACACTGCACTGGGGTGTCCAGCGGGGTCAGGGCTGGGGGTCACACTGCACTGGGGTGTCCAGCGGGGTCAGGGCTGGGGGTCACACTGCACTGGGGTGTCCAGCGGGGTCAGGGCTGGGGGTCACACTGCACTGAGGTGTCCAGTGGGGTCAGTCCTGGGGGTCACACTGCACTGGGGTGTCCAGTGGGGTCAGCACTCTCTTACCTGCTCTTTTCTCTGTCCAGGACGAGAAGGGAAACTTCAACTTTGACCAGAAGAGTGTCCGGAACCCAGAGACCGGGGAGCTGGTGAGTATCCGCCGTCCCGCAGTCCCGTGTCCAGGAGCAGAGTGGGATTGTCCTTCTTTCCCAAACTCCCTCTCCGTCTGTGACGGAGCTGTCCACTGTGAACTGTGTTGGCGCCGGAGCCAGCGGGGGTCTGGACTGCAGGAGCCCTGCCTGCACCCTGAAAGAGGGTCTTTACTGTTCGACCCAGCAGGGGGCCCCCATCGGCAGCTGACCGGTTCTCTTTGCGTTTCCTGCAGCTGACAGTGACGCACATATGTGTGTGTGTGTGTGTGTGTCCGTCCTCAGATCTCCAGCTGGTACAAGGGTAACGAGACGTGGGACAGCAAGTTCTCCACCATCGCGTCCTCCTACGAGGAGTGCCGGGCGGAGTGCGTGGGGCTGTACCTGTGTCTGAACGAGGCGGTGCTCAGGTGAGGGAGCCCCGACGTTCAACCCCCCCCCCCCTCCTGCGCAGGAGAGCCCCGGGATCGAGGGCCCGTTCTCACGCCACGGGCCTGTCTCTGTCTCCGTCTCCCCTCGGCGCTGCAGCATCTTCGGACACGAGGGCCAGGCGGCGGAGGAGGTGGTCTTCGTGAACTGGCTGACCATGGTGCGGGCCGGCCTGCTGGCGCTGGAGTTCTACACCCCCGAGAGCCGGAGCTGGAGACAGGTGCGCGCGCGTGTGTCTGTGTGTCTGCCCCGCTGGGGGGGGGGAGTGTGGTTCAGCCCCGGGGGGGCGGTTCGGCTGACTGCGGGTCCTCTCTCGCTGTCCCCAGGCGCACATGCAGGCTCGCTTCGTCATCCTGAGGGTGCTGCTGGAGGCGGGGCAGGGCCTGGTCACGCTGCGCCCCACCACGGGCGCCGACGGGCAGCCGGACGCCGTCATCGCCCTGGACCGGGACAAGATCCGCAGCGTGGGCGTGCCCGCCATCGAGAGGTTCCTCCGCAGGCTGCAGGTACACAGCTCCGCCAGGCAGGCGGGCACTGGAGAGAGAGAGAGGGAGGCAGTGTGGGCTAGTGGTGAGAGCTGAGACACTGGGAGAGAGAGAGAGAAGGAGGCAGTGTGGGCTAGTGGTGAGAGCTGAGGCACTGGGAGAGAGAGAGAGAGGGAGGCAGTGTGGGCTAGTGGTGAGAGCTGAGGCACTGGGAGAGAGAGAGAGAGAAGGAGGCAGTGTGGGCTGGTGGTGAGAGCTGAGACACTGGGAGAGAGAGAGGGAGGCAGTGTGGGCTAGTGGTGAGAGCTGAGGCACTGGGAGAGAGAGAGAGGGAGGCAGTGTGGGCTAGTGGTGAGAGCTGAGGCACTGGGAGAGAGAGAGAGGGAGGCAGTGTGGGCTAGTGGTGAGAGCTGAGGCACTGGGAGAGAGAGAGAGGGAGGCAGTGTGGGCTAGTGGTGAGAGCTGAGGCACTGGGGGAGAGAGAGAGGGAGGCAGTGTGGGCTAGTGGTGAGAGCTGAGGCACTGGGGGAGAGAGAGAGAGAAGGAGGCAGTGTGGGCTGGTGGTGAGAGCTGAGGCACTGGGAGAGAGAGAGAGAGAAGGAGGCAGTGTGGGCTGGTGGTGAGAGCTGAGACACTGGGAGAGAGAGAGGGAGGCAGTGTGGGCTAGTGGTGAGAGCTGAGGCACTGGGAGAGAGAGAGAGGGAGGCAGTGTGGGCTAGTGGTGAGAGCTGAGGCACTGGGGGAGAGAGAGAGAGAGGGAGGCAGTGTGGGCTAGTGGTGAGAGCTGAGGCACTGGGAGAGAGAGGGAGGCAGTGTGGGCTAGTGGTGAGAGCTGAGGCACTGGGAGAGAGAGAGGGAGGCAGTGTGGGCTAGTGGTGAGAGCTGAGGCACTGGGAGAGAGAGAGAGGGAGGCAGTGTGGGCTAGTGGTGAGAGCTGAGGCACTGGGAGAGAGAGAGAGGGAGTCAGTGTGGGCTAGTGGTGAGAGCTGAGGCACTGGGAGAGAGAGAGAGAGGGAGGCAGTGTGGGCTAGTGGTGAGAGCTGAGGCACTGGGAGAGAGAGAGAGAGGGAGGCAGTGTGGGCTAGTGGTGAGAGCTGAGGCACTGGGAGAGAGAGAGAGGGAGGCAGTGTGGGCTAGTGGTGAGAGCTGAGGCACTGGGGGAGAGAGGGGGAGGCAGTGTGGACTAGTGGTGAGAGCTGAGGCACTGGGGGAGAGAGAGAGAGGGAGGCAGTGTGGGCTAGTGGTGAGAGCTGAGGCACTGGGAGAGAGAGGGAGGCAGTGTGGGCTAGTGGTGAGAGCTGAGGCACTGGGAGAGAGAGAGGGAGGCAGTGTGGGCTAGTGGTGAGAGCTGAGGCACTGGGAGAGAGAGAGAGGGAGGCAGTGTGGGCTAGTGGTGAGAGCTGAGGCACTGGGAGAGAGAGAGAGGGAGGCAGTGTGGGCTAGTGGTGAGAGCTGAGGCACTGGGAGAGAGAGAGAGGGAGGCAGTGTGGGCTAGTGGTGAGAGCTGAGGCACTGGGAGAGAGAGAGAGGGAGGCAGTGTGGGCTAGTGGTGAGAGCTGAGGCACTGGGAGAGAGAGAGAGAGAGGGAGGCAGTGTGGGCTAGCGGTGAGAGCTGAGGCACTGGGAGAGAGAGAGAGGGGGAGGCAGTGTGGGCTAGTGGTGAGAGCTGAGGCACTGGGAGAGAGAGAGGGAGTCAGTGTGGGCTAGTGGTGAGAGCTGAGGCACTGGGAGAGAGAGAGAGGGGGAGGCAGTGTGGGCTAGTGGTGAGAGCTGAGGCACTGGGAGAGAGAGAGAGAGGGAGGCAGTGTGGGCTGAGAGTTCTCTCCTGTGCTAAGCGCGGCCCTCCCTCCCCAGGTGCACAAGGCCACAGCGGACGTGGAGGGGGGGCGGGCTCTGTACGAGGGCTACTCGGCGGTGACCGACGACGAGCCCCCCCACTTCCTGCGGCTGCGCCAGACCGTGCTGCTGCGCAAGGAGCCCCGCAAGATGTTCGTCCAGGCCAACACGCGGGTCAAAGGTCAGCGCCCCCCCCATCCATCTGCCTCAGGCTGACTGAGCGCCCCCCCCCCCCCGGGGTGGTTCTGTCGTGACTGACGCGCAGCGTCTCCTCCCGCCCTGCAGGGGAGGCCGTGGAGCTGCTGGAGTACGAGGGCACCGCGGCGGGCTTGATCCGCTCCTTCGCCGACCGGTTCCCCGAGGACGCCGAGCGGATCGAGGAGGGGCTGCTGGAGCTGAGCCGGCGCGACGCCCCCTGCTGGTGCTGAGAGCGCGCGCGTGTGGGTGCACACCCTAGGGCGCGATACGGCGAGGGCCCTGCAGCGCGGGGTTGACCGGCGAGGGGGGCGAGACCCACGGCGTGCCTTCGATCGCCGCGGCGGGTGGCCACCCAGATCTGAGCCGTGCGCTGGGTGGGAAGCCCCCCCAACGCCCCCCCGCCCCCATCGCGTGCCTTGTCTGCCCTCGGCTGACGAGCGAACCCACAGACCCCGGCCGTGCGACTCGGCGATAGGTTGGTTCTGTCTGTCCGCTGGTCCTCGTGAATAAACTGTGCACGTTTTCCACCAGACCCCTCGTGTCCTGTGTCCCGGCTTTTCCCTGGTTCGAATCCCACCTCCCCTCTCCTGTCCCAAGCCCAGCTGGGAAGCAGGTGCGGAACACCCAGCGGGGGAGTTCGGGCCTACCCGTAACATTCGGGACATGCCTGTGTCTGCCGCCGGGGTGTCCACTCCTGGTCCAGGAGGGGGCGCTGTGTCTGCAGTGGGGGTGTCCAGTCCTGGTCCAGGAGGGGTCAGTGTGTCTGCAGCAGGGCTGTCCAGTCCTGGTCCAGGAGGGGTCAGTATGTCTGCAGCAGGGCTGTCCAGTCCTGGTCCAGGAGGGGTCAGTGTGTCTGCAGCAGGGCTGTCCAGTCCTGGTCCAGGAGGGGTCAGTGTGTCTGCAGCAGGGCTGTCCAGTCCTGGTCCTGGAGGGGGCGCTGTGTCTGCAGTGGGGGTGTCCAGTCCTGGTCCAGGAGGGGTCAGTGTGTCTGCACCAGGGGTGTCCAGTCCTGGTCCTGGAGGGGTCAGTGTGTCTGCAGCAGGGGTGTCCAGTCCTGGTCCTGGAGGGGTCAGTGTGTCTGCAGCAGGGGTGTCCAGTCCTGGTCCTGGAGGGGTCAGTGTGTCTGCAGCAGGGCTGTCCAGTCCTGGGCCAGGAGGGGTCAGTGTGTCTGCAGCAGGGGTGTCCACTCCTGGTCCAGGAGGGGTCAGTGTGTCTGCAGCGGGGCTGTCCAGTCCTGGTCCAGGAGGGGTCAGTGTGTCTGCAGCGGGGGTGTCCAGTCCTGGTCCAGGAGGGGGTGCTGTGTCTGCCGCCGGGGTGTCCAGTCCTGGTCCAGGAGGGGGCGCTGTGTCTGCAGTGGGGGTGTCCAGTCCTGGTCCAGGAGGGGTCAGTGTGTCTGCACCAGGGGTGTCCAGTCCTGGTCCTGGAGGGGTCAGTGTGTCTGCAGCAGGGGTGTCCAGTCCTGGTCCAGGAGGGGTCAGTGTGTCTGCAGCAGGGCTGTCCAGTCCTGATCCAGGAGGGGTCAGTGTGTCTGCAGCAGGGCTGTCCAGTCCTGGTCCTGGAGGGGGCGCTGTGTCTGCAGTGGGGGTGTCCAGTCCTGGTCCAGGAGGGGTCAGTGTGTCTGCACCAGGGGTGTCCAGTCCTGGTCCTGGAGGGGTCAGTGTGTCTGCAGCAGGGCTGTCCAGTCCTGGGCCAGGAGGGGTCAGTGTGTCTGCAGCAGGGGTGTCCAGTCCTGGTCCAGGAGGGGTCAGTGTGTCTGCAGCGGGGCTGTCCAGTCCTGGTCCAGGAGGGGTCAGTGTGTCTGCAGCGGGGGTGTCCACTCCTGGTCCAGGAGGGGTCAGTGTGTCTGCAGCGGGGCTGTCCAGTCCTGGTCCAGGAGGGGTCAGTGTGTCTGCAGCGGGGGTGTCCAGTCCTGGTCCAGGAGGGGGTGCTGTGTCTGCCGCCGGGGTGTCCAGTCCTGGTCCAGGAGGGGGCGCTGTGTCTGCAGTGGGGGTGTCCAGTCCTGGTCCAGGAGGGGTCAGTGTGTCTGCACCAGGGGTGTCCAGTCCTGGTCCTGGAGGGGTCAGTGTGTCTGCAGCAGGGCTGTCCAGTCCTGGGCCAGGAGGGGTCAGTGTGTCTGCAGCAGGGCTGTCCAGTCCTGATCCAGGAGGGGTCAGTGTGTCTGCAGCAGGGCTGTCCAGTCCTGGTCCTGGAGGGGGCGCTGTGTCTGCAGTGGGGGTGTCCAGTCCTGGTCCAGGAGGGGTCAGTGTGTCTGCACCAGGGGTGTCCAGTCCTGGTCCTGGAGGGGTCAGTGTGTCTGCAGCAGGGCTGTCCAGTCCTGGGCCAGGAGGGGTCAGTGTGTCTGCAGCAGGGGTGTCCAGTCCTGGTCCAGGAGGGGTCAGTGTGTCTGCAGCGGGGCTGTCCAGTCCTGGTCCAGGAGGGGTCAGTGTGTCTGCAGCGGGGGTGTCCAGTCCTGGTCCAGGAGGGGTCAGTGTGTCTGCAGCAGGGCTGTCCAGTCCTGGTCCGGGAGGGGTCAGTGTGTCTCCAGCAGGGCTGTCCAGTCCTGGTCCAGGAGGGGGCGCTGTGTCTGCAGGTTTTCCAGGTGTCCGGAGTAGTGACATTCATTGGTCCAGTTAGGGTACCGGAAGAAGGTTTTGGGGTGCTGCAGTTGCCAGGAGAGGTGGTGTTGGTCTCTGACTGTCACCCAACACAAAGATTGACATAACCCCCCCCCCACCTCAGCTCTTCACCTTCATTACTGAGTGAAGAGGACAGAGCACTGTCATGATCCATGAGTGTTCTCTCATGGATCCAGACAGAGCAGTGGGATCCAGTCAGCTTTATTTAACTGGACTGTCATGTAATCAATTATGACACAGTGGGCTACACCAGGGACCTGCACTGGAAACGGACGCACTCTCCCCGCCCTGCTGGAGTGTGAAAACACTTTGTCTGCCAAGGGCCGGGTCTCCCACCTCCTTCCGCGGTGCGGTAGACAACGGTTTCATTACAGTTTCTCCAGTGACGTTTCTCTCGCGCGGCGTTTTTCTCCTGTTCCCCGGTGTAATACTGCATCCGGCCACAAGGCGGCAGTGTGCCCTCCCCCCATCTCGAAGCTGCACACCCACGCATTTCACCGGCAGGCCTGTCCTCCAGCTCGTGGGTTCACACACATTAATTGACCGCCCTCCTCTGTCTAATTAGGTTGCCCTCGCGTCATGCTCGTTAATGCCCCAAGAGCAGACAGCCACTGCCCAAACCGACATTATTCTCCCACCTAGAAATTGAGGGCGACAGTCATGCCTTTAAATATCTCGGTCCTATCCTAAGCTGGTTTAAAAAGTAGCACTTAATATTGTAACACATATGATGTTGTGTCTAATGTAGTGTTTTCGGTCTCAAGCTGAGGTTACAGACGCGAACAGGGTTTGCCGTCGTGCATGAGCTGGTGTGAAACAGGTCAATTCTTTATACTAGAGCTCCTTTCATCCCCAGGCGTTTCAAAGTGCTTCCTATAGAGGGGGGAATCCACTACACCCCTCACCTGGGAGACGCACACAGGTCGTTCTGCCCCAGCAGCCCCACCTGGGAGACGCACAGAGGTCGTTCTGCCCCAGCAGCCCCACCTGGGAGACGCACAGTTGTCCTTGTGTCCTGCTGCACCATGTGGAATTAATGAAAGTCCCTGTAGTCACGACCTCAGTTTAATGTCTCGTCTTAAAGAGGGCCATTGCCTTAAGTACAACGTGGGGCCCTGGTTTGTAAATTCTGGTCCAAAGAAATGAATGACACCAACCGATCAGACAGGTCCAGTCTTGTTGGACAGCTGGTCCGGCGGTTCGGGTCCGGTCCTGTTAGACCGGGAGGACAGCTGGTCCGGTGGTTCAGGTCCGGTCCTGCTAGACCGGGAGGACAGCTGGTCTGGAGGGTCAGGTCCAGTCCTGGTGTTGTGCACTCTGTTCTTGGGGTCTGGGAGGGTTGCAGGTTCAAACCCCAGGTGGGGTGGCACAGCTGATGACTCCTCGGGCGCGTCAGGCGCTTCACTCGGATCTGCTCCAGTTACCTCCCCCGGGCTGTCATCTCGGGGTGAATAAGGGGCGATTTTTACAGTAACGTTCTCACGGTCCTGTCGGGCTGGAGGGCTCTGATCAAGGGCCAGGCCGCCCCGGTGTCAGATTACAATGGGGGCGCTGTGTCTGCAAGATCTGGGGAGACGGGTGGAGGGGGGAAACACAGGGCTGCCATTGTGAGCGAGCTCGCACATCAAGCTTGCCGAGGGAAGAGTCGAGGAGGGACCCCGGGGGGGGGTCCGAGCGCGCAACGAGACACACGGGCTCCAGCCCCAGGAGCCCGGGCTCTTGGAGCACCAGAGGGTTCCGAGCTCATCGCGCCGATTTTGATCCATCCGGAGCTGAGAAGGATCTGAGAAGCTCAACCAGCCATTCCTGCTTCAGCAGCGGGGGCCGGGCGGCTTGTTCCACACCCCCACCTCTCTTAGGGTAGAGGAGTGTCACCTGCCCTGACTGGAGGATTTCATCCAGACGTTCGTGAATGAGCCCAGGGTGTCGCCTTCAACAGCACGGCCGGTTCCACACACCCACCACCCTTTGCGTGCAGTAGTGCCTCCTGTATTCCCGTTTTAAGTGCACCTCCCCCTGGCCCCGGAGTGGGGGGAGGGGGGGAGGGGGCGCAGTCTCGCTGTGGGCCTGCAGGGGGGAGCAGTGTTCATTTTTGTCTGACGGCTGACAACCCGGTCCGGCCCCTTGAGTCAGGGACCTGGCTGTGAGATGAGGAGGAGGAGGAGGGGGGCCGTGTGCGTCATCTCCGCCTCTGGACGCCAGCAGAGGTTTCGATTGCGAGGTAAGGTGGGGGTGCTATAAACGAGACGCTGGCCGCACCCAGTCAAGCTGACAGGTCTCCACGGTCCAAACCTGTCTATCCCTCCCGTAATCCAGACCTTTGGACTCATGGCGTGGAGAGAGGGCGGACTGATGCATTCTGGCAGTCCGACAATCCGACACTGATCCCGAAGGGAATTCCCTGTCTTCTGCAGAGGCTGAGCCCCAGCCCTGTTCCAGGGGGGGGTAGTTGACTGTTGATCACATAACACGGCACAATCGCGCCCTGCGATGGACAAATCGATGAGTTGGATTGGCGGTGGCCGTGCAGTCGTCAGAAAGGCGGCGCGGTTGTCTGCTTTGCTGTTTTCCGGTGCCGGGGCCTGTCTGTGTGGAGTCTGCATGTTCTCCTCGGGCTCACCTGGGGTACCTCACATGGGCTCGCGTTTTCTCCCACAGTTTAACCCACTGTGTGGATGAATGGGCTTCTGGGAGAACTGGCCCTGGTGTGTGTGTGTGTGTGTGTGTGTGTGTGTGTGTGTGTGTGTGTCCTGTGATGCACTGGCGCCCGCTGCTTGCTGGGATACACTCCAGCTGCCCCGTGACCCCAGGCTTGGGATAAGTGATTCGAAAGCGAACGGATGTCAGTTTGGTCCAAGCAGGTATTTAAGGGTGAGTTCCATTAGCGCGAGAGGGAGACACAACTGGATCTTCGATCTGTTGAGAGCCACTTCCTCAGCAACGCTTGAAAACATGCGAACTCCACACAGACAGAGCCCCGGGAATTGAACCCGGGGCCCCAGAGCTGCGATACTAATGACCTCGCCACCCCCCCTCTGCCGCCCGCAAGCTGTAGAGACTGGATATTCCCTTTTAACGCGTAGGGCGCCGCAGTTAGCCGAGCCGGACTAGAATTGCGTTGGAACCGAACCACGGTTAAAAAAACAAAAACAAAAGAGGAAATATCGTTCGTGCGTGGGGCTGCCGTGCAGGCGATGGCGTGCAGGTAGATCGTAAAAACGATTGGGCTTTCTGCCAGTGCAATAATAAACGCAGATCTCGCTCTCCAAATGCGGATATAAATCAAAAGCATCAGGATGCTTGTATTTCTGTCACCAAAGGGAGACCAGTGGAAAAGTCCCACTTGACCGTGGGGTGCGGGAAGCTTCCTACCGGCGCTGGGCTGCCGTACCGGGGAGAGGGGCGTCCGTGACCTTACCAGCGGCCGGCAGAGCCGCACCAGCGAGCGAGCGAGCGAGCGAGGGGCACAGGGGGGAGATCAGACGGCGCTGCGCTCCCACTAAGCGCTCGGAGGCGGTGAGCATCTCCCCTCCGAGCCGCCGCGGCGCGAACATGGCGCTCCGTGACAAAGGGACATCGGCGCCGAGCGGGGTGGCCTCGGCCCCCTCCTCCTCCTCCTCCCGGCTCGCTTCGTTTTAATTTGGCTTCCGACGCGCGGCGCGAGAGATGCGGCGGCGGCGGCCCCTGCGGCCCCCGGTCCGTGGACACTGACACGAGCGATGTAGCTCCCGACTGTCACGGGTTAGTGCGCCCCCCCCCCACCACCCCCCTCTTTAAAAAAAATAAATTCTGTTGTTATTTTATGTTCGGGCAGATTTGGGTTTCGAGGAACAGAAACGGACACAGCGTCACCCGATGTGATCGAGCCGGTTAGACAGCCTGAACACATCACTCCGGTACAGCCTGAACAGCCTAGCCTGAGGATCTGAGGTGAGACTGGGTTATTATTATTATTATTATTATTATTACTGCAATGGAAATGGCTGGTCCGGGAGCGTGTCTGTGTCTGTGTCGGCGACGCGCACCCAGATCTCCGAGTCCCGCGTCTCGGTCGGGATTCTGCGTGTCCGTGTCTCCCCCCTCCCCCCCCGTGTCTGTGTCCGCAGCGTGCCTGCGCCTCTCGAGGTATTTCGCTTAATTTCCTCCGTCGCCCTTCCTTCAAGGTGGAAGGACACGCGTGTTTCGTCACCGGCGAGAGCCGCCGGTCCTCCCCGGCCCCCGTTTTCTCTGGAGCCCCGATAAGGGGAGAGGGTTCGGCGGTGTCCCCCCCTCTCTCTCTCTCCTTCATCCTGGGTTTGGACCATCGACGCCTTCCTGGCGAGTTCGGGCCCGGCACTTGGGAAATAGCTCCGGTGAGCGGCGGGCTGCTCCGGCTCCGGTGAGAGAGGAACGCGCCGCGGGCGAAACCGGGCGGAACCGGGCTGGGCTGCGGGCCGTCTGAGGTCGTGCGGGTGTGCACTTGCGCGGTTGTGAAGGCTTTCTGTGGTGCTGCTGGGTTTCGGTGTTTGTGCGGTGTGTGGGAGACTGTGTAGGGATTCTAGCATTGTGCAGTGCCTGTGGCGATTGTGTGGTGCTTGTGCCGAGTTGCTGAGGTGGTGTAGCGCGCGTGTGATTGTGTGGTGATGTGAACAAGCCCTGCCCCTGTAACTGTGCAGCGTGTGTGCGCGACGGTGTAGTGTTGATGTGATTGTGCAGTGTGTGTGAGGTTGTGTGGTGATGTGAACAAGCCCTGCCCCTGTAACTGTGCAGCGTGTGTGCGCGACGGTGTAGTGTTGATGTGATTGTGCGGTGTGTGTGATTGTGCAGTGTGTGTGAGGTTGTGTGGTGATGTGAACAAGCCCTGGCCGTGTAACTGTGCAGCGTGTGTGCACGACGGTGTAGTGTTGCTGGGATTGTGCAGTGTCTGATTGTGCAGTGTGTGTGAGATTGTCCGATGGCGCAGTGTTTCCGTGATTAAATATTTACCTGGGGACTGGCAGTGTCAGGGCAGCACAGGTAACTGGCCAGCCTCCTTCCTGACCTTCGTGTGATTAAAAACACCCTGATCTCAGCCTGCAGTCTGCACCCCTGCACCCGCTGAGTCTGCTGATCGAGCTGGAAATCGACAGCTTTCTTACAGTTGAATGCAGGGGTTCCCACTGGTCTGTTATAGTGCCTCTCAACGACTGCATCTCATACCCAAGTGTGCCTTAAAAACAGAGAAGTACAAGCCCCTGGCTCAGCCCCAGAACCTGTGCACTCACAGTGGCGGGAGGCTGTAACAGCCCCCCTCTCAGTAGAGTGGCCGCAGAGGGTCTCACGATGGAGATACTGATCACTGCAGGAGGCTTCAGTGCAGAGACTAAGAAGGAACTACCCACTCGCTAATACTGGGGTAGTGCAGTTTATATCCCCAGTATCAACTCTTCACACCCATGTTGAGAAACTGCACCTTTAAACTCTCTCCAATCTATCAAATTAACAGTTAATTATCCAATTAATCGACTAACTACACCCAGCGCACCTAATTACAGGTGACTCCTGTGGTTGTCCACTGGTAGGACCATCAATGACAGCGCAGTGCTCATGGGAACTCTGGTCAGAACCATCCAACGACAGGACCTGTACCAGGCCAAGCAATAAGTGGACTTGGCCCATAACCCACAGGGCTCACGAGGTTCTGGAGCAGATCGGGTCCGAGTGGAGAAAGGAGGGCAGGAAGGAGGGTGAGACAGAGATGAGGAGAGGAGAGAGGGAGAGGAAGAGGAGAGAGAGGCAGAGGAGAGAAATAAGGAGAGATAGAGAGGAGAGAGAAAAGGAGAGAGAGGGAGAGGAGAGAGAGGGAGGGGAGAGAGAGGGAGGGGAGAGAGACAAGGGGAGAGAGGGAGGGGAGAGAGAGGGAGGGGAGAGAGACAAGGGGAGAGAGGGAGAGGAGAGAGAGGGAGGGGAGAGAGACAAGGGGAGAGAGGGAGAGGAGAGAGAGGGAGGGGAGGGGAGAGAGACAAGGAGAAAGGGAAACAATGAGAACCGAGTGGGAGTGGAAGTGGGAGGGGAGAGAGGAGAGAGTGCGCTGGCTTGAACCTCAGCTGGACAGATCAGGGAGCCTGACTTCTCGCCCGCAGGCCTGAGGCTGAAGACTGCTGGTGGGCAGACGTGTTCCTGAGAGGTGTGTATTTAGTGTGTGAGAGGTGACTGCTGAGGGTGGAGTGTCTGTGTGTCTCAGGAGAAACATGCACACTTCCGTCAGACTGCAGGGTGTGTGTGAGGGGTGTGCAGTGTGTGTGTGATGTGTGTGCGGTGTGAGTGGTATGCACAGTGTGTGTGTGGTGTGCAGTGTGTGTGAGTGGTATGCACAGTGTGTGTGTGATGTGTGTGCAGTGTGTGTGAGTGGTATGCACAGTGTGTGTGTGTGATGTGTGTGCAGTGTGTGTGAGTGGTATGCACAGTGTGTGTGTGATGTGTGTGTAGTGTGTGTGAGTGCACAGTGTGTGTGTGATGTGTGTGCAGTGTGTGTGAGTGGTATGCACAGTGTGTGTGTGATGTGCAGTGTGTGTGAGTGGTATGCACAGTGTGTGTGTGATGTGTGTGTAGTGTGTGTGAGTGCACAGTGTGTGTGTGATGTGTGTGCAGTGTGTGTGAGTGGTATGCACAGTGTGTGTGTGATGTGCAGTGTGTGTGAGTGGTATGCACAGTGTGTGTGTGATGTGTGTGTAGTGTGTGTGAGTGCACAGTGTGTGTGTGATGTGTGTGCAGTGTGTGTGAGTGCACAGTGTGTGTGTGATGTGTGTGCAGTGTGTGTGAGTGCACAGTGTGTGTGTGATGTGTGTGCAGTGTGTGTGAGTGCACAGTGTGTGTGTGATGTGTGTGTAGTGTGTGTGAGTGCACAGTGTGTGTGTGATGTGTGTGCAGTGTGTGTGAGTGGTATGCACAGTGTGTGTGTGATGTGTGTGCAGTGTGTGTGAGTGCACAGTGTGTGTGTGATGTGTGTGCAGTGTGTGAGTGCACAGTGTGTGTGTGTGATGCGTGTGCAGTTTGTGAGTGTGAGTGATGTGTGTGCAGTGCGTGTGTATGAGTGGTGTGTGTCCAGTGTGTGTGTGCAGTGTGTGTGTCCCAGGAGAAAGTGAAACTGTAGTGATGCGTGTGCAGTGTGTGTGTGTGTGTGTGATGTGTGTGTGCAGTGTGTGTGACCCAGGAGAAAGTGAAACTGTAGTGGCCGAATTAAGGAAATCGAGAAGGTAGGGGCAGAGATGGGGGGGGGGGGGGGTCAGGGATTGAATTGCGTTGGACTGGATGCAGGGAAACAGGACACTAAGCAGAGACGCAGGCGGCACTTCGCTCCTCCAAGCAGTCGAGCTACCTGAGCCCCCCCAGGGACCCCCGCTGCCCATCCAGCAGACAGCAGAGAGGGGGCTTTGTTGGGGGGCTGACTGCGTTGTCCCTGCTGGCCGAATTCTCTGCGCTGGGAGAGAAAGGGTGCCGTGACCCCACCTGGGTTCCCCAGGGGTGGAGGGTAGCTGGGTCACAGCACTGAGGCACAGCTGTGTCTCAGCAGTGGGGTACAGGCGTGTCACAGTAGTGGGGTTCCCTGTCTTTCTCTCTGTGTCCCTCTGATTCTCTATCCTTCACCTCTCTATCTTTCCTTCTCTCTTCTGTCCCTCTCTCCTCTCTCTCCCCTCTCTCTCAATTCAATTCAATTCAAGGTGCTTTATCAGCATGACCGATGGGTACACTCAGTGTTGCCAAAGCAGATAAAAATAATAAAATTAACATAGAACAAAACACAAAATTAAAGTAAACAGACATTTACAACAGAGACATGTCATAAAATATTTACATATACTGTAGGCGGCTGGAGCATTACTGGGAGACAGGCTCACTGTTCCTCAGGCTGTGACAGGAGATCGCATACTGGGCTGCCAGTTCAACTGAGTTCCCTCCTCCCTCTCCCAGTAGGATTGGGACCTGTTGTGGTTTTGGCAGGTGTGGGAACTCTGGGACTAGATTTCTGAATTTAGGGAAGAATGTTTCTCTAATCCCAGAGTATTTGTCACAGTGCAGTAGGAAGTGCACCTCTGTCTCTGTTTCTCTCTCTCTCTCTTCTCTCCCCTATCTCCCCTCTCTCCTCTCCCCTCTCTCTCCCCTCTCTCCCCTCTCTCTCTCCTCTCTCCTCTCTCCCCTCTCTCTCCCCTCTCTTCTCTCTCCCCTCTTTCTCCTCTCTCTCTCCCCTCTCTCTCTCCTCTCTCCCCTCTCTCTCTCTCCTCTCTCCTCTCTCTCTCCTCTCCCTCACAATGGCTCTACTGTCTGTGCAGACAGGTCCATCCCTGCGTGTGCATCCAAGCGCAGGGGCTCCTCCTTTCCCGGGAAAGGGTTAATCCCAGGGAAGCGGAGACAGCAGCGGTCCCAGCTCGCAGAGCCGAGCGCGGCGCTGATCCCCCGATAGCGGCCGGCGCAGGTAAGGGGACACCCGCGCCGGCGCGCACCTGCTCGTGAAAGGCCGCTTGTCTGGAGCCCCAGCGCTCCCGTCTCCATTGTGATGGAGAGAGAAATCCCTGGGGAGCGGGGCTCCCGGCGCTCTTTCCCAGGATCCCTGCGAGCGCAGCGGTCGCGGGCCCCGTCCAGGAAGGGCCAGGCGATCCGTGGGAAGAGCAGGGAGAGGTCGGGAGACAAGCCTGAGCTAACTTGCTCCCAGAGGAGCAGGGAGACACCAACCAGAGGACTTGGGCAGGATCTACAGGGAAGAGCCTTTAGGACCGAGGGCAGGAGGGACTGCTTTCACTATGGTGGGAGGTAAAAAGCTCAGAGGATGAAGGCCTCTCACGCTGTCTCCTCTTCCTCCGCCAGGAGAGCTGGGAAGATGTCGCTGAAGAAGATTCTCCTGGTGCTGGTGGCCATCAGCTGCGTGAGCATGCTGCTGCACCAGGGGGGGCACTTCAGCTGGTAGGGTTTACCCCCATCCTTCCTCTTCCTGCTCCGCCCCCGTCCTCCCTCTTCCTGTCCAGCCCCCTGCCCTCCCTCTTCCTGTCCCGCCCCCTGTCCTCCCTCTTCCTGCCCCGCCCCCTGTCCTCCCCCTTCCTGCCCCACCCCCTGTCCTCCCCCTTCCTGCCCCACCCCCTGTCCTCCCCCTTCCTGCCCCGCCCCCTGTCCTTCCTCTTCCTGCCCCGCCCCCTGTCCTCCCCCTTCCTGCCCCGCCCCCTGTCCTCCCTCTTCCTGCCCCGCCCCCTGTCCTCCCTCTTCCTGCCCCGCCCCCTGTCCTCCCTCTTCCTGCTCCGCCCCCTGTCCTCCCTCTTCCTGCCCCGCCCCCTGTCCTCCCTCTTCCTGCTCCGCCCCCTGTCCTCCCTCTTCCTGCTCCGCCAACTGTCCTTCCTCTTCCTGCCCCGCCCCCTGTCCTCCCCCTTCCTGCCCCACCCCCTGTCCTCCCTCTTCCTGCCCCGCCCCCTGTCCTCCCCCTTCCTGCCCCACCCCCTGTCCTCCCCCTTCCTGCCCCGCCCCCTGTCCTCCCTCTTCCTGCCCCGCCCCCTGTCCTCCCTCTTCCTGCCCCGCCCCCTGTCCTCCCTCTTCCTGCCCCGCCCCCTGTCCTTCCTCTTCCTGCTCCGCCCCCTGTCCTCCCTCTTCCTGCCCCGCCCCCTGTCCTCCCTCTTCCTGCCCCGCCCCCTGTCCTCCCTCTTCCTGCTCCGCCCCCTGTCCTCCCCCTTCCTGCCCCACCCCCTGTCCATCCTCTTCCTGTCCCGCCCCCTGTCCATCCTCTTCCTGTCCCGCCCCCGTCCTTCCTCTTCCTACCCTGCCCCCTGTCCTCCCCCTTCCTGTCCCGCCCCCTGTCCTCCCTCTTCCTGCCCCGCCCCCTGTCCTCCCTCTTCCTGCCCCGCCCCCTGTCCTCCCTCTTCCTGCCCCGCCCCCTGTCCATCCTCTTCCTGCCCCGCCCCCTGTCCTTCCTCTTCCTGCCCCGCCCCCTGTCCTTCCTCTTCCTGTCCCGCCCTGGATGTGGCAGTTTCTCAATACTCTCCTCTCTCTCCCCCCCCCAGGAGCTACAAGTCCTTCCGCCTGGGCTGCCCGTCGCCGGGCGCGAGGCCGAAGCACACCAGCATCGCCTTCCTGAAGACGCACAAGACGGCCAGCACCACGGTGCAGAACCTGCTGTTCCGCTTCGCCGAGCGCCACAACCTCACGGTGGCGCTGCCCCTGCAGGCCTGCGACCACCAGTTCTGCTACCCGCGCCCCTTCAGCGCCCGCTTCGTGCACCCCCACACGCTGCCCCCCGACGTGGTCACCAGCCACATGCGCCTCGACCTGCCCGAGCTGCGCCGCCTCATGCCCAACGACACCGTCTACGTCACCATCCTGCGCGAGCCGGCCGCCATGTTCGAGTCCCTCTTCACCTACTACAACCAGTACTGCCCCAGCTTCCGGAGGGTGCCCAACGGCTCGCTGGAGGCCTTCCTGGCCCAGCCCGGCCGCTACTACCGGCCCGAGGAGAAGTACTCCATGTACGCCCGCAACACGCTGACCTTCGACCTGGGCGGCGACAAGGACCGCTCGCCCGCGGACGCGGCCTACGCCGAGCGGTTCATCCAGGAGGTGGAGGGCGCCTTCTCGCTGGTGATGATCGCCGAGCACTTCGACGAGTCCCTGGTCCTGCTGCGCCACCTGCTGGCCTGGGACCCCGAGGACGTGCTGTACCTGAAGCTCAACATGCGCACGGCCGGCTCGCGGCAGGCGCTGGGCGCCGGGCTGCCCGCCCGCGTGCGGGCCTGGAACGCGCTGGACGCCCGGCTGTACGACCACTTCAACGCCACCCTGTGGCGCAAGCTGGCGGCGCTGGGGCCCGAGTGCGTGGCCCGCGAGGTCCGGCTCCTGCGGCGCCAGCGGGACGGGCTGCTCCGGCGCTGCTTCGGCAGCGGGGCGCCCCCCCTGCGCCCCGCCGCCCAGATCCAGAACAAGGAGCTGAGGCCCTGGCAGCCCAGCGCCAAGGTGGACATCGTGGGCTACGACTGGCCCGCCAACGTGTCGCGCGCGGGGGCGCCCCCAGACCTGTGCCTGAAGCTCATCATGCCGGAGGTGCAGTACTCCCGCCTGCTGCTCAAGGCCCAGTCGCTGCGCTACCGCAAGACCGCCCTGCCGCGCGCGCCCCGCACCCCCCCCACGTCCCCCCCCCCTCCGCCCCGGCCCCTGGGACGAGCCGGCCGGCCGCGGCCGGACCGCACCCCGCCGAGGCCGCCGTCGCCGCGCCCCCACTGAGCGGCTTTCCCGTGGCCGGACGGCCGGAGAGCAGACTGGCCATCCTTCAGCACTCGCGCTGCTGGACCCTGACCCCTGACCTCTGACCCCTGACCGCTGGCACTGGAGTCTGACTCCTGATCCCTGACTGCTGGCACTGGAGTCTGACCCCTGACCCCTGACCTCTGACCCCTGACCACTGGCACTGGAGCCTGGAAACTGACCCCTGACCGCTGGCACTGGAGTCTGACTCCTGACCCCTGACCGCTGGCACTGGAGTCTGACCCCTGAGCCCTGACCGCTGGCACTGGACCCTGGACCTGGTGTTTCTGGTTCTTCCTTCCTGTCCTAAGCGGCTCACTGAGAGCAGCTCAGCAGACGCCAGGTTTTTCGGCTGACATCTCATCTGAAAAACAGAGCTCCTGTCCTCCCGGTCTAACTGGACCGGACCAGAATCACCGGACCAGCTGTCCTCCCGGTCTAACTGCACCGGACCTGAACCCCCGGACCACCTGTCCTCCCGGTCCAAAAAGACTCAGGGCAGATGATCTCCGATCTCCAGCTCTACCACAGGGGGCGACAGTGAACTGTCGGAAAATCCCAATCCCGACAGTGGGCAGCGGGAACACCGCCGTGCTTTCCCAAGGAGACGCTCTCCCGCCAGCGCCCACCAGGGGGCGCGGCAGCTCACCCTGGCGACCCGCCAAGCGCTTCGAGCGGAGAGACTGGACTCTGAGCACACGAAGACCTGTGTGTGTGTGCGTGAGCGGGGGGGGGGCGCGTGGGGACGGCTCCCGCGGAAAACCAGGAGCCCCCCCAGCGACGGAAAATGGGTCTACGAGCTCCGCAGGCGCTCGGGGCTCTGAACTAGTAACTGGAGGGTTGCAGGTTCAAATCTCAGGTAGGGCACAGCTTGGTGTTCCCCTGCTGTGCTCAGGTTTGCTCCGGTAAAACTCTCTCCCGGTCGAATGGGGTACATCCCCCCTGTTGTTCTTGTGTTTGAGAATTTGCTCTCTATTGATGGATCTGCTTAAATAAAATTTTAGTATTATTAGTCGGATAAAAGTTATCCAAGTATATCTACATCTGAAAGGGCTTAGTATAAGGACAACACCTTCCTCCCAGGACAGAATCCTGTCATAATTGAAAGTTGTTAACCTTGTCTTTTAATGGAACCACCCTGTTGGGCAGGCGAGACTTGGACTTGTGGTGCAAGTCCCTCCTGCCTGGGCCCTGCCCCCTCTCAGCGCTGCCCCCTCCTGTCCTGTTACTGTCATTGCACAGGCCGACCCTTCACTGCCCTGTCTCCCGAGTGACATCAGCAACAACAAATAATAACAAAGTGTATATAGCGCATCAAAGACTGGCATCTCAAAGCACTTTATAGTAGGTTTAAAAACCATCACAGGGACAGCAACTGACAAAGTCACGTGCACATCCGAGAAAGACAAGCTGATAGAGGTGCAGCAGGTGACATACTGCTGTAAGGAAACGGAGCAGACACACACCTTGAGTACGTAGAAGCCATTCTGAAATGGATGTCTGGATTTAAATGCGCTCGGGGAATGTGACTCTCTGCTATCCTTGGGGATAGAATTCCAGAGCTCAGGCGAGCGAAGGTTGTGAGGTGGGGAATAGACAGATAATGAGTCAGATAGGTAGTAAGACGCCAAGCCTCATCAGAGGAAAAATCTCGCTGCGTGTTGGCCTCTTCAGTACTCTGGGCTGGTGACTCTGGGTGGTGGCAGGTTCGAATCCCAGGCGAGGCACAGCTGTTGCACCTTTGGACTCTTCACTCCACGGCCTTGCCTGTCTGCAGTGTCAAGCGCATCAATTAAACTTGTTGTCATCCAGAATCTTCTCAATGAAGGCCAGGGTGTGGAGGAACGAAAAAGGGCTCTGGACTAGGGACTAGGGAGGTTGCAGGTTCGAACCCCAGGTGAGGCACAGCTCCGTCCAGAAGGTGCTTCAGTAAGCACACTCTAGCCGTAGAGGCGGGTGAGTGTCCAGGTCATGGAGAATCTTCTCCATTAAGGAGGGTGTGTTGACGAGTCTGCAGGACTCCAGACTGGTGACAGGGTAGGCGCAGGTTCGAATCTCGCGTGGGACACAGCTGTTGTATAAACTGCCACGGATGTAAGTTGCTTTGGATCAAAACCTCAGTGAAAATAAATGATTCATTTTGAACCCAGGGACACGTTTGCGGGGCTGACTTATTGCCGGACTCAGCTCCTGTTTTCTGAAGTAGCCTGCTGGTTTATTCCTGGCGATACTGCAGAAGTGGTGTGGCGGCCGACGTCGGGGACGTCGTCGGGAGCTGCAGAACTTTCCCCCTGCTATCAGCCCGGGAGCAGGGAATGGGGATAAGGTGACGACCAGCGCAGGTGTGTGACGCGTGCCACCCTGCTCCTCCCAGCACCAGTCTGAGACCTCGCTATGTTCTCAAGGTCGATGGGAAGGAAGCGACGCCTGATTGGGCAGGCTCCGCCCCAGGGGGTGGGGAGAAGAGTTGTGGCCTGTGGCCAGCAGCCATATCACCCTGCAGCTCCCAGCTGGCTGCCCCACTGGAGCCCAGCAGGTGTGAGCCTGGCCAGTACCTGGAGGGGAGACTCCTGGGAGAGCTGAGGCTGCTGCTGGAAGAGGTGTGAGTGGGGCCAGCAGGGGGCGCTCACCCTGCGGTCCGTGTGGGTCCTAATGCCCCAGTATAGTGACGGGGACACTGTACTGTAAACAGGCGCCGTCCTTCGGATGAGATGTAAAACCGAGGTCCTGACTCTCTGTGGTCATTAAAAATCCCAGGGCGTTTCTCGACATGTAACCCCGGTGTCCTGGCCACATTTCCCATTGCCCCTTATCAATCATGGCCTCCCAATAACCCCCCCTCTCTGAACTGGCTCCATCACTCTGCTCTCCTCCCCACTGAGAGCTGGGGTGTGGGGAGCGGACTGGAGCATCATCCGGGTGGGGGTACACACTGCTGGGGGTGGAGGGGATCCCCATGACCTGTAAAGCGCTTTGAGTGGGGTGTCCAGAAAAGCGCTATAGAAGTGTAAGCAATTATTAATAATTATTATTGAAAGGCTGTATTGTATTGGTCAACTGACTTGGAGGCTCCACCCTGAGGAGGTGGGGGAAAGGGCTAAAGACGGTATTCTATTGGCTGACTAGTTGAGAGGCCCCGCCCCCCAGTGAGTACAGACCACCTTGTTTGGGCGGGTTAGGACAGGAAACTCCGCCCCCTCAGAGGGGGGGTCCTGGGGTCGTGACCTTTTGACCTGACAGCACAAACTCTGCCTCAGAGTGACCCCGTTCAAGGGGGGTACCGCGCAGCTTGTGTTGTGAAAACCCCTCTTTCTCGGGGCTCGGGGGCCCCAGCGTGCATTCCTCTCTTTCACACAGCAGAGGAAACGCAGAGTCGATCAGTGTCTTCTCCTGGACACCTGGAGAAACGAGAGGGGACATTCGTCCTGCAAGGCGCTGGTCATCTTCCTGGGGCAAAGGGTTGTGTGTGAGATGGCCAGCCAGGCAGAGAGAGAGCGGGCAGGGACTTGGGGGAGGGGTGTCTCCTGTTTCTGGGGTGAATAGCAGAACCCTACAGCTGATACCCCTCTGTCCTGTTGGGAAACTTTTCCCAGCCTCCTCTCTCACAGAGGGGTTCTGTTACACCGGCCAGAGATAAGGGCACACAAAGGCCGTGCCTCCGCAGGGAGGGAGTGACGCTTTGTTCCTGCTGCCTGAAGACACAGCTCCTCAGCGTGAAACCAGACTCCCCCTCTTTCGCAGAGAGCCCCCCCACCTGTCTCTCTGTCCTGCCTGTGTTTCTGTGTCTCTCTCTGTCCTCCCTGTATCTCTGTGTCTCTGTCCTCCCTGTGTCTCTGAATCTCTGTCCTGCCTGTATCTCTGTTTCTGAGTCTCTGTCCTCCCTGTTTCTCTGTCTCTCTCTCTGTCCTCCCTGTGTCTCTCTCTGTTCTCCCTGTGTCTCTCTCTGTGTCTCTGAATCTCTGTCCTCCCTGTGTCTCTGTGTCTCTGTCCTGCCTGTGTCTCTGAATCTCTGTCCTCCCTGTGTCTCTGTCCTGTCTGTGTCTCTGTGTCTCTGTATCTCTGTCCTCCCTGTGTCTCTGAGTCTCTGTCCTGCCTGTGTCTCTGTGGCTCTGAATCTCTGTCCTCCCTGTGTCTCTCTCTGTCCTTCCTGTGTCTCTGTGTCTCTGTCCTGTCGCGGAGTCCCTGTGCTCTCCCTGCTGCGGCTCACCGCTCGACCACTCTGCCAAGTGGGTCAGAACCACGCGGCCCGCGCGCCCCCCGCCGGCAGCCGGGTCCCACGGGAAGCGAACGCGCCACCTGTCATCCCCGTGGAGCGACAGGGATTTAGCCTGGAGATTAGCGCTCCGGCTCGTCCCACGCCGTCAACTCCGCCGACCAGCGGCCGTCTCGCCGTCGCCGCTCGGCGCTCGCCTGGCTGCCCCTCAGTGCGTCTACAGGGCGACCCGAACCGCTCTCCCTGGTGCTCTAGCAGCCCGGGTTCGGCGCTCTCGCCGCCGCGGCCCGGGTTCGGTTCCCGGTCAGGGAATAGCGCCCCCTCTTTATTCGGGCGGAGCGGTGGCTCTGTGGCTCAGGATCTGCGCCTGTGGCTGGAAAGTTGCCGGTTCAAACCCTGCAGCCGGCAGAGAAATCCTACAAGGCCCCTTCACCCCAGCTGCTCCAGGGGCGCCGTGTAAATGGCTGACCCTGCGCTCTGACCCCCAGCTTCTCTCCCCCTGTCTGTGTGTCTCATGGAGAGCAAGCTGGGGTATGTGGAAAGACACATTCCTAATACGAGGAGTTATATAGGGCCAACAGAGTGATGTGATGTATTTAAACCCGTCACGGGGAACGTTAAGAAGATCAGGTTATTACTGGGATTATGTCATATTTATCCCCGGGCTCTGGGCAGACGGCCGGGCCGGCGGCGCATCTGGAGCAGACAGGGGTTACCGGGCACATCTGGACTGGGGGAGGGTCGTTACCGTGTCCCGGTCTGGCCCCGGCGCTCGCGCAAAGTCCTCCCACGGGAACCGTAAATTCGGGATTCGTGAGCGGAAAGACGGCCAGTCGCTCGAGGGCCGTCAGAAGCGCAGTTTTTTTTTTATTTGAGCTAAATGAAAATGGCGGAGGATATCAGGGACGAGGGCTCTCGTACTTTTGGCCACGCCGGGGGCGGACCGACGGAACGGAAAAGGGGGTCTCCGAACCGGGTCTGGGAAAGTATGGCGCCAGATGATTCTTCCTCCCCGGTTGTCAAGGGAAACAGGCTCCTGTGCGGTTGCGAGGGACCAGACGGAGCTCTGGGTCTGTCTGTCTGTCACGGCGGGGAAACCCAGTAGGGTTCTTGCGGTGCCGCGTTACCCTCTCAGAACACAACTGATGACAACACGCCGAGAGATTCTCCCCCCTCCACCCCCGTTTCCTTGAGGCAACTTTTCATCCTGCCGACGAATTCTTCTGGGTGTGACGTCACGGGCAAGGCGCCCAGGTAACGAACGCGACTGTGACGTCACCGGGAGAACGTCACCGACAACCTCCTTCGGTTTTTCCGACACTTGGGAAAACCGACCCTCTCATCCTATATAAGTAGCTCTCTTTTCCATCCAAAGGGTGGAAACTTTTCTTTTGCTTCACCGTACAAAACTACAACAAGCGATTCACACTCAACATAAAATGAATACCCGTTAAAAACAAACCATAGCCTTCGACATGTAACAATACAGACACTGTAAACACATCTCGGTCTGCCCACACTACACTATCATTACACTAATCTGATAGCTTCATTCACAAGGCTGCGCTTACTATACCGAGTGCACGGGGAACAAAAGATTTCTTTTAGACATTTGTCTTGGCCACATCTAAAACTACTAAGAATTTTATTACAATCCGGCTTTACCTTTTAATTAACCCTTTTACATTAGCGCTACAAACCCGTCTTTCCCTGCACTCGTTTCGCGTTTCGCCTTCGAAATGAAAAATTCAACTCGCCGACGCGCGTCCTTTCCGGGCTCTGGCGACACCTAGCGGTCAGAGTACACCATGACACACAGGCTCAAGAGCCTCCGCACAGTAACCAGGTACTGGCCAGGTTCCGGCAGTCTTAGCTCCTCACAGCAAACCATGAGAGAAAACACACACACACACCTAGGAGATTATCACAGAGCTCCCAGTAAACTATTTACGGTATCTGTACTGTGCTTTTATTTTGTCCTTAGTGCTGTTTTTAAGGAGCGTTGGAAGTATGAGCTGTAGGTTGTGCAATGTGGGGGGCTGCGGTGTGACAGGAAGTGGCTGTGGGGACTCATTTGAAGGGGGCACACCAGTGACCTTGCTACTGCCATGATTAAATGGTCTTCGGGTACCAGTTAGGCCCACTGTAAGGAAGGAACAAGTGCAGGTTTATTCCAGGCTGAAAAAGGGAAGACAGAGAACACAACGTTTCGGCTGTGAAGCCTTCTTCGGGTGTGTTCTGAGTCTCTGTACGCATGCTGACGCAGCTCCCCAGCTGAACTGCTATCACTGTAATAATACTGTGAAATTCCATAAGGAGAATGAATGTGTTCGTTAACTAGACAATAGGTTGTTATCGGTGTGTCTTTGAGTCTTATCCTCACACAGCCACCTTTAATGACGGCCAGACTCCCTAAGGCAGGGAGCTGCTTTGTTAGAAATTAAGAATATCGGAAAATGTACAAACGACAGGTGGGCTATTCAGGGCCAGAGCGAGGTTCGGTTTCCCGCGAGGTAAGTCATCTGAGGACTTCACCCAGCCTGTACCTGCAAGGAAAAAGGGAGCTCGATCCACGCTCCCACAACTCCTGGCGTAAAGCAGTGTCACGCTCAGAAGCCGCAGTATCGGCGGTGGCCGAGCAGCTTGTCCCACACCCCCACCACCCTTTGGGTAAGGTGGTTCTTCCTGTTCTAAAGGCTGAAAAGTTCTGAGATGAGCTGTCCAAAAAAAAAAAAAAAAAGCATTTGAACGCAGCCGGAGCCGGCAGTGCTGGTATTAACCGGCGGTTTTAAAAATAGACTCTGGGAAAGGCTGGGGGAGCGAGCGAGAGAGAGAGACAGACTTCAGCCTGATGACTAATGTGCTATTGAACGTATGCTAATCTCGCGCCTGCGAAGCGCAGAGCTTAAAAAGAGCTCGTCAGCGGGACCCCCTCGCCCCCGCGTGCACACGTGTTTCTCTTCAAAGGCGCGCCAGCGGAACGCGGGGTTTACAGCACCTCCGCAGGTAAGAGGTGATGGAAACGGGGAAATCGGGGTGCCCCCCCCCCCACATTCGGTTATTACAGGAAGGGACTCCGGGCCCGACCGTCTCTGTGGGCAAGCTGCCCCCCTAGCTCGCTTGTGGCGGAGTGGGCAGCGTGCTTGCGATGAGCTCACGCGGGCGGCAGGCGTCCGCTTGAGTCAACAAGCCAAGCTCAGCGCCTCCGTCCTGAGCGGCCGCCGCCTGCCAGCCCCACCATCGTCCGCGGCCGAGCCCCGCGGCCCTGCTGGACTGCCGCTGTTCCGCCTGGGCCTGCCCACAAGCCTGTGGTCTGTGGCACACCCCCCCCGCCCCCCCGGGGGCCGCCGCAGGACACACCACGGGGCCACACCCCCCCAGGGCCGGCAGGCTGGTGCGAGTGGCCGACCCCCCCCCCCGACAGACCGGTGCTTCTGCTCCGCTGTTCCACGCAGGCGGGCCTGACACCACCGTCAGGCAGGCCCGGTTCCGCGGGCAGAGCTGGGCTCCCTCGGCCGACCCAGCAAGGGGGGTTTCATCGGACCTCCTGCCCCGAGCCCGTGAGTCCACTTCAAACCGCTGCTCAGTACCGTCTCCCCAGCGGTCTCAGGCAGCCATAGTCCCGATCAGGGGCACCAGATTCCAACCCCATCCAGGTCCGAACAGGCAGGAGAAGACCGCAGGAAAGCCCCTCGATGCATGTCTGGAAATGTCCCCCCCCACTATCTATCGATCGATTGTTGTGATGGGATTTCCCGTGGTTGGATGTGCTGCCTGTGTGTGTGGTGCTTTCTCGGACAGCACAGTTTGCCTCTGCAGGAGGGTCACTCCGCCAGCCTCTCTCTCTCTCTCTCTCTCTCGCGCCCGCGCGCGGCTGTGGAGTGGCTGTGCAGGGCTCTTGAGCCACAGGGCTGGCGCCGGTGAGTCACCAACCCCCCCCACCCCCTCTCTCCGCCAGCACGACGCAGGAGGCGAGCCGGGCCTGTCCCCTCAGGGTCTCCGGCCCGGGTCCCGGGGGGCGGGCGCACTCCTGGGACAGGCTGGTAACGCTAGCGGGCCCACGGTCCCTTGACCGTTCCCTGTGTGGGGCTGTTGAATTAGGAGCCGGGCCGGGGTGAGATGTGTCTATACGGACTGGTGCAGGTCTAGGACTACTGTTTGTTCTTAACCTGGATTTATTTTATGTTGAGTGTCCAGTCTGCTCAGCTGTCAGGATCCCAGTCACAGCCAGCCGGCTGGCCAGACACTGGACATGAGCAGACCTGGCTGCCCAGAGGACAGGCTCAGTGACCACAGCCTGGCCACAGACACTGGACACGTGCAGAGCTGGCTGTCCAGAGAGGACAGGCTCAGTGACCACAGCCTGGCCACAGACACTGGACACAGGCAGACTTGGCTGTCCAGAGAGGACAGGGATAGTGACCACAGCCTGGCCACAGACACTGGACACGGGCAGACCTGGCAGCCCAGAGTGGGACAGGCTCAGTGACCACAGCCTGGACACAGACACTGGACACAGGCAGACCTGGCTGTCCAGAGAGGACAGGCGCAGTGACCACAGCCTGGCCACAGACACTAGACAAGGGCAGACCTGGCTGTCTAGAGAGGACAGGCTCAGTGACCACAGCCTGGACACACACGCTGGACACGTGCAGAGCTGGCTGTCCAGAGAGGACAGGCTCAGTGACCACAGCCTGGACACAGACACTGGACACAGGCAGACCTGGCTGTCCAGAGAGGACGGGCTAAGTGACCACAGCCTGGACACAGACACTGGACACAGGCAGACCTGGCTGTCCAGAGAGGACGGGCTCACAACTTTCAACCCAGAATTCCCACACCTGCCAGAATCAGAACCCAGTCCTACAAGAGAGGAGACTCGACCGAGCCGCGGCCCAGCGTGTGATCCGCGCAGCAGAGAGCGAGTCTCTCACACGTTAACATTGGAACTGTCCTAAATGCCTATCAATGTAAATGAATTAGGATCGACAATTGTTATAACAACTGATTATTTGGCAGCGCCGATTCATCGGCCACGCCAATAAAGTTCAAGATACAGACATCTTCCGGTACTGATAATATACTGTCTTATTACTATTCCATTTTGGAAGGAAAAAAAGTCCAGCTCCTCTTTCTTCCTCTTGCGTCTGAATCCCTTGAACGCACGGCAGTCGGTGTTGTACGGGGGTGTTTTTTTTTCTTTTTTTTTTTTGTAGAAATATCTTCTCTCGCAGGGGGATCAGACAGACGCGGGCTGCCGGCGAGCATGCGCGCTGCTCAACTCCGACCTGATCCCAACTGTAAAAAAAAAAGTTTGACGCTGACATCAGGAAGCGAGCGAGTTAAGAGGAGTGCAGACGCAGGGGAGCCGAGGAGTGAGCAAAGCCTGAATCACGACTTTATCGAGGTCTCTCGCGTCACTCGGACGAGAGCTTCCCGACCGGCTCGCGTCTCGCCGCCCTTCGCCGGCATGGAAAGGCGCTAGGACAGCGACCAGCGAGCCTCTCCCGAGTCCCCCCAGCGGCACCCCCGCCAGTGCCCCGACAGCCGCGAAGGTAGGTCCCACCGGCAGTTGGCGACGTGACTTTCTGGGGCTCCGCAGTGCCTCCGGAATGCGGAGTCTCCCCGGGACGGGCAGCCGGGCACAGGCGCAGACTCGCCCGGACTGAGGCGGCAGTAGGTGCTGGGAGGCGGCGGCGGCGAGGGGGGTCACGCAGGTAGGAAATTAAAGGCACAGGCGAAGCCGGACATCAAGGAGCGAATCTCCGGGGAAAGTAAGTAAGTGTGTGTGTGTGTCGAGGTGGAAACCTCTCTCCGTCTCCCCCGCGCACACCTGTGGACAGGGGACGCGCGGTTCTGCAAGTGTCGCTCCTGCAAGAGTAACCAACAGGTACCGGTGTCACGCTGGGTGACTTCATCTTTCAGCCGGACACGGGGAGACAGTGAGATACCGAGACACTGAGGCAGCGAGACATTGAGGCAGGGAGACAGTGAGACATTGAGGCAGGGAGACAGTGAGACATTGAGGCAGGGAGACAGTGAGACATTGAGGCAGTGAGGCAGGGAGACAGTGGCGGTCAGGCAGGATGCGCTGTTAACGGACAGCGCTTTTTAGCAAAGATCTCAGAGCATCGAAGAATCCCGTCGGCGGGACAGGTCTGACGATAGACAGATCGACCCCGGTCGGCAGAGCTCTTAGCTGTGGCCGGATCCGTTCAAGCCTCTCTCGCGGGTCTCGCGTTTTGAGCACCGGCAGTGAAGTCTGGCCGATCGATGTGTCAATCAAACGTCACCGAAACGACTGTGTTCGAAACTGGGGGGGACGCTGCCCTGCGCCCCGGTGTCGATATACTGTTAACGTGCCGCAGGGTCGCGCGGGGCAGATCCGAAGCCCAGGACGGATCAATACACCGTCACTCCACGCGTTTTACCGGGCGCTCAGGAGGAGAGAACGGGTTCGGTCCAGTTGACCCGGGCAGGTCTCTCAGCGGGGATCGCTGGGGGAACCTGATGACTTGTGGGGTTCGAGTTCTCGTTTTGCAACGTTCCCCTTTTCGCATACATCTGCATGTATAATGTACATAGTGTGTATAGTGTATATAATGTACATGGTGTATATAGTGTATATAATGTATATAATGTACATAGTGTATATAATGTACATGGTGTATATATATATACAGCAGTTCAAGCAGGGGTCTGCGTCAGCAGGCGCAGGCTGCAGAGGAGCAGGGTGCGGGTTTATTCCCTGCTGGGGAGAGAGGGGAGTAAACACCCCCTTTCGGCTGCGCAGCCTTCCCCAGGTGTGGCGTGGGGGACTCCTGCAGGGCTCGTACCATTCCCAAGGGGGGGTGTCCCGCACGCGCCTGATCCCGGGCCTCCGAGCCCCGTGCCTGGCCTCCGCCCGTCTGACTCCGAGGAGAGGAGAGGAGAGGAGAGGAGAGGTGACTCCTGCCTCCAGGGAGGTGGACGGCGCCCCGTGATCGCGGGCTTTAGCAAAGCCGTTAATTAGCTGCTGGCCAGCGAGCACGCTGGGGTGGCGTCGTCCTCTGCGCAGCCCGCTGTGCTGATATAAACAGATCCGGGGTTGGGGGGGGGTTGGGGCTGTCCCCGGAGCGCCCGAGCGGGAGACCCCACCCCAGATCGCCGCGAGTCCAGACCCCCCTGGGCCTCTCGTTGGGCCTGCTGGTCCTTCACATCCAGGGGAAGCCTGGGGGCTCCTGAATCACTAAAGCCGGGTCCGTAACGGGCTGGACCCCGCAGGACCAGGTCCGGGCTCTGAGTAGTGGTGCCTCTCGGGGTCTCGAGTTCAATTCTGGGGCCTGGGGTACTGTCTGTGTGGAGTTTGCATGTTCTCCCCCCCCACAGTCCAAAGACATGCTGGTGGGTTAATTGGTTCCTGGGAAAGCTGGCCCCGGTGTGAGTGTGTGTGAGTGTGTGAGAGTGTGTGTGTGTGTGAGTGTGTGAGTGAGTGTGTGAGTGTGTGAGTGTGTGTGAGTGTGTGTGTGTGTGAGAGTGTGAGAGTGTGTGAGTGTGTGTGTGTGAGAGTGTGTGAGTGTGTGAGTGTGTGTGAGTGTGTGAGTGAGTGTGTGAGTGTGTGTGTGTGTGTGTGTGTGTGTGAGAGTGTGAGAGTGTGAGAGTGTGAGAGTGTGAGAGTGTGTGAGTGTGTGAGTGTGTGAGTGTGTGTGAGTGTGTGAGTGTGTGTGAGTGTGTGTGTGTGTGTGTGAGTGTGTGAGTGAGTGTGTGTGTGTGAGTGTGTGTGTGTGTGTGTGAGTGTGTGAGTGAGTGTGTGTGAGTGTGTGTGTGTCCTGGGATGGACTGGCCTTGCGCCCGTTGCTTGCTGGGATAGACTCCAGCTCCCCTGTGACCCTGAGCCGGAAGAATCGGACGGAGGAGGCGATGGGCAGAGGGGAGAGAGAGGCGAGCCGGATAGCTGGCGGGATATCCGTGTCTCTCCCTGCTCCGGATGAACTGGGATAGCTCATCCACGGCTGCTCCGCTGCGGAGTCCCATCGGGCAGCAGGGATCACGCCCCGGTCCCAGGGGGTTATCCCAGCCCCTCCAGTGGGATGTGAGACTCGGGGAGTCAGGGTGAGGGGGCGCGAGTGAGTTAGTGCCTTTTTTTAGCTCTCTCGCCTTCCTCTCTCAGCTGCTCGGCAGGTTACATAAGAGGAGCTGCGCGTGGGCTGTGCTTGCTCTCCCAGCGGGAGTCGCGGAATCCGAGCGCCCCGGTTGTCCTGCGGGTGGCGCTGGAGAGCTGCCTGGGACTGGGGGGCCCCAGGGACCCCCCCCCCCGCGCGTCTGCAGCCGCAAAGCGGTCGAGTCTGGGTTTCGCTCTGTTAGATGTCATCCTGTTCTGAACTTGTGGTTTGTTTGTGTTTTGCGGGCAAGTCTGGCTGTGAGGGCTCTGGAGGGAGAGACTGCTCAGTCTTTCTCAGCCAACTGCGCAACGCGCACATTCGTTTTCCTTCCTTTTGCCAGCACACACACACACACACACACCCCACCCACCCACCCACCTGCTTCGGTGTGCAATTCAACGTGACTGTCGACGCCGGCTGACTGGACACCAGCTGAGCGCAGAGAGTGGGCAGTATGTGTCTGCAGCCCTGGACAAGTTCGCTGTGCTATAAACAGTGAGATCGGGGTAAAAGCACAGACCAGCGCAGTAGAGCCCAGTGAGATCAGGGTAAAAGCACAGACTAGCGCAGTAGAGCCCAGTGAGATCAGGGTAAAAGCACAGTACAGCGCAGTAGAGCCCAGTGAGATCAGGGTAAAAGCACAGTCCAGCGCAGTAGAGCCCAGTGAGATCAGGGTAAAAGCTCAGTACAGCGCAGTAGAGCCCAGTGAGATCAGGGTAAAAGCACAGTACAGCGCAGTAGAGCCCAGTGAGATCAGGGTAAAAGCTCAGACCAGCGCAGAAGAGCCCAGTGAGATCAGGGTAAAAGCTCAGTACAGCGCAGTAGAGCCCAGTGAGATCAGGGTAAAAGCACAGTCCAGCGCAGTAGAGCCCAGTGAGATCAGGGTAAAAGCACAGACCAGCGCAGAAGAGCCCAGTGAGATCAGGGTAAAAGCACAGACCAGCGCAGAAGAGCCCAGTGAGATCAGGGTAAAAGCACAGACCAGCGCAGAAGAGCCCAGTGAGATCAGGGTAAAAGCTCAGACCAGCGCAGAAGAGCCCAGTGAGATCAGGGTAAAAGCTCAGTACAGCGCAGTAGAGCCCAGTGAGATCAGGGTAAAAGCACAGTCCAGCGCAGTAGAGCCCAGTGAGATCAGGGTAAAAGCACAGACCAGCGCAGTAGAGCCCAGTGAGATCAGGGTAAAAGCACAGACCAGCGCAGAAGAGCCCAGTGAGATCAGGGTAAAAGCACAGTACAGCGCAGTAGAGCCCAGTGAGATCAGGGTAAAAGCTCAGACCAGCGCAGAAGAGCCCAGCGAGATCAGGGTAAAAGCGCAGTACAGCACAGTAGAGCCCAGTGAGATCGGGGTAAAAGCTCAGTACAGCGCAGTAGAGCCCAGTGAGATCGGGGTAAAAGCACAGTCCAGCGCAGTAGAGCCCAGTGAGATCAGGGTAAAAGCACAGTACAGTGCAGTAGAGCCCAGTGAGATCAGGGTAAAAGCACAGTCCAGTGCAGTAAAGCTCAGTGAGATCAGGGTAAAAGCACAGTACAGCGCAGTAGAGCCCAGTGAGATCAGGGTAAAAGCACGGTACAGCGCAGTAGAGCCCAGTCAGATCAGGGTAAAAGCACAAAGGCGTGTGTAAAAGGCAGGCGTCTCGATGGCGAGCAGAGTGCAGTGTGGGTGCTGTGCTGGAGCTGGGGGGCGGGGGCGATGGGGGGGGGGGTGAGTAGAACCATGCGGATCTGGTTAAGCTGCGGAACAGCGGAGCGGCTTCACTGGGATTCGGGGAGACAGCAGCTCCCTCAGCCGTCTGGGAGCGTCCAGGGGCCCGCTGGCCCGAGGGTCTCGTCCTCAACAGATCCAGCGCAGTCGGCTCCAGTGTGGCGAAGCCCAGGGAGGAGGGGGGATTTCGGTTCCAGACTCCCACCACTCTTTGTGTAAAGAAGAGCCACCTGTTCTCAGTCCTGGATGAGCCGCCATTCCTTCTTCCTTTCCGCGTGTGTGGAGCGAAGTCCGTGGAGATCAGAACTCATTCCTCTTCCTTTTTCTGCGTGTGTGCAAACAACATTCATGGAACGCAAGACACGTTGGCAGTCAAGAATGAAATCTCCTCCAGCTGTTTCTTGGGAGAATCCAGGGAGATGCGCTTTGACTGCATGGCTGGGAAGCGTGTTCCAAGGAATCCTGCCCTCCTGCCTTCCTCTTGGGTTAAACTATGTGGGATAAACTCGGGAGAAACCATGGCCCGCCTGGGAACTTTCTTCTGGTCGGATCAAGCGGGGTCAAAGTTCGCCTGGCAGTGAGTCTCACACGGGGGACTTTTCCAACTTTTTTCTTTATTTGTTTTTGAACCTCCATCTTCCCCCGGCGGACGAGGAAATGAACGTGGGGTGCGTGTACCCTTTTTTGCAGATTTCCAGAGTTCGTGCTTGAAGATTTTCAGGATTTTAAGATTTTGCCACCTTCTACCGAAGCAAGCACAAGGTTTGACGCCAAGTTCTCGGCCCAGAAAAACAGAAAGTCTCCCTTGTAAAAGAGGGAAATGTGTGTGTGTGTGTGTGTGTGTGTGTGTGTGTGTGTTTGGGGGGGGGCAGAAGGGGTTGTTTTAGGTCTGAACAACTAAACACATAAAAATAAATCACTCGTCACTCCCTGCCGTGCCAACAGGTCCCGGCCTGCTCCCCTCCTCCCCCTCCCCGAAAGCCTCTCTCTCAGGGTGGGGCAGGCTGGCAACCGAGTGGGAGGACTGGGGAGGATGTGTAGGCCTCAGTCTCCATGGCAACCATCTGCTGTTCTGCAGGAGAAGGGATCGGCGGCCCCCACACAGCCGCCACTCGGAGTTCTGAGAGCTCGGGCGGGCGGGCGCTCCGGAGCCCAGATGGGCTCTGCTCGCTTTATTTTTCCTCCCCCCCCAGAAACAAACTTTTAACGGGTGCCGAAGACGTAATGGAAGGGGCGCTGTCCCACGCCGGCCGGCACCCCCGGCACCCCCCGAGCCGAAAAAGCCCCAGTCGCGTCTCGAGGCCGCCGGGTTTTTTTTTATATCTCCCACCCCCGCGCGTCCTCTTCGGTTTCCTTATCTGGACGGCCGCTTCTTCCTCGCCTGCGCTCGATCGGTGGGTGTCCTGGCGCGCGTGTGCGCTGACGCGCCGGCCAGATGGCGGGTTTATTATTAGCCCGGCGGGACTGGGAGGCTTCCCGGGGGGGGGTCCGGGGCTCGCTCCAGGCGATCTCAGCCCGTGCCGCACGCCCCTCCCCACAGCGATGGGAGAGAGAGGCGTCGCGTCAGACAGGTGGAGGTGAGCGCCTTGGCGCCACTGCTTTCCAGTTCTGTGCATCGCTGCACTCTCTGTTATAGTGTCGGCCGTCCGCTTCCTGACCTCTCCTTCCAGTTCAGGGTCTCCGGGGAGAGGGAGAGCCTCTCCCAGCAGGACACGCAGACACACACTCTCACCGGGGCCGCCCGGGTTTTCCCAGAAGCTCCCTAACCCGCCTGGGAAACTGGAGCGCCTGGAGGAGACCCAGGCCAACCTGGGGACAACACGCACACTCCACGCAGACAGCACCCCAGGCCCAGGGAATCGGGATCGTCCAGTGTCTGTTCCTCGTGCCGCTCGGGGGAATCCCGGGTTCCGACGGGGGGCGGGGCGTGGGGTGGGGTGGGAGGGCCGCGGGGGAGAAGTCACGCGCGGCGTGACTCAGATTTCCGAAAGAGGAAGAGCTCGGAGTTCACCGCGGTTCAGAGGAAGGAGGGTGAGGCAAATATAGCTTCTGGAGAAAGAAACGTGTGATTAGCCAAGATCTGCCTGTTCCTCTTTCTTTAAAAGAATTTGTGTCCTGTTATGGACCACTGTCCTGTCCGGGGTGTGTGTGTGTCCTGTGATGGAGCGCTGTCCTGTCCAGGGTGTGTGTGTGTCCTGTGATGGAGCGCTGTCCTGTCCAGGGTGTGTGTGTGTCCTGTGATGGACCGCTGTCCTGTCCGGGGTGTGTGTGTGTCCTGTGATGGACCGCTGTCCTGTCCAGGGTGTGTGTGTCCTGAGATGGACCGCTGTCCTGTCCAGGGTGTGTGTGTCCTGAGATGGACTGCTGTCCTGTCCGGGGTGTGTGTGTGTCCTGTGATGGACCGCTGTCCTGTCCAGGGTGTGTGTGTGTCCTGAGATGGACCGCTCTCCTGTCCAGGGTGTGTGTGTCCTGTGATGGACCGCTGTCCTGTCCAGGGTGTGTGTGTCCTGAGATGGACCGCTGTCCTGTCCAGGGTGTGTGTGTCCTGTGATGGACCGCTGTCCTGTCCAGGGTGTGTGTGTGTCCTGAGATGGACTGCTGTCCTGTCCGGGGTGTGTGTGTCCTGAGATGGACTGCTGTCCTGTCCAGGGTGTGTGTGTGTCCTGAGATGGACTGCTGTCCTGTCCGGGGTGTGTGTGTGTCCTGAGATGGACTGCTGTCCTGTCCGGGGTGTGTGTGTGTGTCCTGTGATGGACTGCTGTCCTGTCCGGGGTGTGTGTGTGTCCTGAGATGGACCGTTCTCCTGTCCAGGGTGTGTGTGTGTCCTGAGATGGACTGCTGTCCTGTCCGGGGTGTGTGTGTCCTGAGATGGACTGCTGTCCTGTCCGGGGTGTGTGTGTGTGTCCTGTGATGGACTGCTGTCCTGTCCGGGGTGTGTGTGTGTCCTGAGATGGACCGTTCTCCTGTCCAGGGTGTGTGTGTGTCCTGAGATGGACTGCTGTCCTGTCCGGGGTGTGTGTTTGTCCTGAGATGGACCGTTCTCCTGTCCAGGGTGTGTGTGTGTCCTGAGATGGACTGCTGTCCTGTCCGGGGTGTGTGTGTGTCCTGAGATGGACTGCTGTCCTGTCCGGGGTGTGTGTATGTCCTGAGATGGACCGTTCTCCTGTCCAGGGTGTGTGTGTGTCCTGAGATGGACTGCTGTCCTGTTCAGGCTGTGTGTGTCCTGTGATGGACCGCTGTCCTGTCCGGGGTGTGTGTGTGTCTTGAGATGGACTGCTGTCCTGTTCAGGCTGTGTGTGTCCTGTGATGGACCGCTGTCCTGTCCGGGGTGTGTGTGTGTCCTGAGATGGACTGCTGTCCTGTCCGGGGTGTGTGTGTGTGTGTCCTGTGATGGACTGCTGTACTCTTTGCTCCACACTCCCGCCACCCTTTGTGAACAGCAGTCCCTGGTGTCCTGACAGCAGCCCCTGGTGCCCCAGCTCAGTGCCTCCTGTGTGCCCTGTGTCCCAGATGCAGGAGGAGCCTGTGTACGACTACCCCGAGCCCCAGCAGCCCGCGGAGCCGCGGCCCGCGCACAGGGGCTCCCTGAGGAGCATCAGCGTGCTGGACCGCCTCCTGCTCACCCACCCCGTCTGGCTGCAGCTGTCCGTCAACTCCGCCACCGCCCTGCACATCCTGCAGAGGGAGCCGCCGGGGGTGAGGCGCCGGGGGGGGGCCATCCACTCTGATCTGCTTCGATCCATTCTGCTCTGGTCCACTCCGGTCCACTCTGATTCACTCCAATCCACTCTGATCTGCTTCGATCCATTCCAATCCACTCTGATCCACTCTGATCTGCTTCGATCCTTTCTGCTCCGGTCCACTCTGATCCACTCTGATCCGCTCCGATCCATTCTGATCCACTCCGATCCGCTTCGATCCACTCTGATCCATTCCGATCCGTTCCGATGCACTCCGCTCAGTTCTGCTTCATTCCGATCCACTCTGATCTCCAACCTGCTCCACCTGCGGCTCCTTAATTGTTTCCGGGCTGATACTGTCATTAAAGAGCTAATTGGGCATCCCTGCCCTCTTGGTCTGGAGCAGTGGCTTCCCGATACTGGTCCTGCTGACCCCCACCCCTGCTGGTCTCCACTGCCCCCCTCCCTCAGGCGATACCTGCAGCCTGACGGCCCCTCAGCAGCTGCCTCGCTGGAGTATCTGCACTTGGCCTCTGGTCCCAGGGCTGGGATCTCGAAATACAGCAGCCCCAGCCCCGGCTGCAGATGTGGGACCCGTAAGGAGCCGTTCGGATTCATCTGATGATTGTCGCGGCAGTGAGGGGGCAGACCGAGTAACCGGACGCAGTCGAGCAGGCGTGGGGGTGTCCAGCACCAGGACAGGGAACCCCTGATCCAGACCTCGGAGAGGTGCCTGCTGGGAGAGCTCACAAGGAGCGGAAGAGGGGTTAAAGGTTAATGGGGGGGAGCTTCACAGGACTTTAGGACAGTGTCCTGTGATGCTTCGGGCAGATCTCCGTATTGGACCTCGAGAGGTCAGGCTGCACGAGAGCCCGGCGGGTGCATAAGTCTCGGGGACGCGGGGACGCTGGGGGATGGGTCTCTCGAGCTGTGCTTGTCCCCGTGCAGACCTTCCTGGTGCGGAAGTCCAACACGTCTCAGAAGAAGGTGCTGTGTGTGCGGCTGGCGGACGACAGCACGCCCTCCTTCGTCAAGCAGTTCATCATCCGCGCGGAGGGCTCCAGTGAGTGCGGAGCGGGCGGCATCTCGGTTTATCTGTGCTTCTGCTTCTCCTGTCTGTCCATCCTTAGATCTGCCTCTTCTTCTCCTGTCTGTCCATCCTTAGATCTGTCTCTTCTTCTCTTGTCTGTCCATCCTTAGATCTGCCTCTGCTTCTCCTGTCTGTCCATCCTTGAATCTGACTCTGCTTCTTCTGTCTGTCCATCCTTAGAGCTGCCTCTTCTTCTCCTGTCTGTCCATCCTTAGATCTGTCTCTTCTTCTCCTGTCTGTCCATCCTTAGATCTGCCTCTTCTTCTCCTGTCTGTCCATCCTTGAATCTGACTCTGCTTCTTCTGTCTGTCCATCCTTAGAGCTGCCTCTTCTTCTCCTGTCTGTCCATCCTTAGATCTGTCTCTTCTTCTCCTGTCTGTCCATCCTTAGATCTGTCTCTGCTTCTTCTGTCTGTCCATCCTTAGATCTGTCTCTTCTTCTCCTGTCTGTCCATCTTTAGATCTGACTCTTCCTCTCCTGTCTGTCCATCCTTAGATCTGTCTCTTCTTCTCCTGTCTGTCCGTCCTTGAATCTGACTCTGCTTCTTCCGTCTGTCCATCTTTAGATCTGATTCTTCTTCTCCTGTCTGTCCATCTTTAGATCTGTCTCTTCTTCTCTGTCCATCCTTGAATCTGACTCTTCTTCTCCTGTCTGTCCATCCTTAGATCTGTCTCTGCTTCTCCTGCCGGTCCATCCTAAGACTTGTCTCTGCTTTCTCTCTCTACATCTTTAATTCTAATTTAAATCTCTCTGCTTCTTCTGTCTCTCTTTCCTAAAATCTCTCTGCTTCTCCTGCCTGTCCATCTTGAATTCTGTCTCTGCTTTTTCTCCCTGTTACGGGACATGTGACCGTTTCACAAAGCTAGACGGCTGAAGCAGCTGACGGGTTTTCCAGCTCTGCTTCCTGTTTATGAAGTTCCATTCACAATGCGCAGTAAGACACCTGTGTCATTGCCCTTGACGTAAACTGTTAGTTATAGCTCTGTTGACGATATAAGACACTGCTCGAGACAAGCAGCTTCTGTGACTTTGGCACAGTTCCACTTCCTAGCCCATAAATCCTGGCATCCCATAATTTCTAGCGTCTCCATCTCTGCTTGCTCCGTTAATTAATTTGATGCATTAATTACGTGATACGTGAACCTTAATTAGTATGATAAACAGTCTAGCTGAATCAAACCGCCAGGGACAGAGAGGCTGCCTCTGTCTGATCTCGTCTCTCTGTCCCTCCAGATCCACCCGTTTCTGGATCTGAATAAAGTCTCTCGTTTCCCCTCGGCTCTTGGGTTCATTATCCCTGCCCTCTACATGCCCCCCCCCGTCCGGACCCCCCCCAGTCTGAGTCCCCTGCCTGCCCTGTCTTGCAGCCTTCTCCTTGGAGAGCTCAGCCATCAGCTTCCCAGACCTGTGCCGGCTCATCGCCTTCTACTGCATCAGCAGGTGAGGGTCTCGGTCGCTGACCGCAGGTCCGGACAGACCGGGCTCGGGGCTTGGGCACTCTCCCGTCCGGTACCGGCCGCAGGTCCGGAGCGAGGGTCTGTCCCTCTCCCGTCCGGTACCGGCCGCAGGTCCGGAGCGAGGGTCTGTCCCTCTCCCGTCCGGTACCGGCCGCAGGTCCGGAGCGAGGGTCTGTCCCTCTCCCGTCCGGTACCGGCCGCAGGTCCGGAGCGAGGGTCTGTCCCTCTCCCGTCCAGTACCGGCCGCAGGTCCGGACAGACCGGGCTCGGGGCTTGGGCACTCTCCCGTCCGGTACCGGCCGCAGGTCCGGAGCGAGGGTCTGTCCCTCTCCCGTCCGGTACCGGCCGCAGGTCCGGAGCGAGGGTCTGTCCCTCTCCCGTCCGGTACCGGCCGCAGGTCCGGAGCGAGGGTCTGTCCCTCTCCCGTCCGGTACCGGCCGCAGGTCCGGACAGCCCGGGCTCGGGGCTTGGGCACTCTCCCGTCCGGTACCGGCCGCAGGTCCGGAGCGAGGGTCTGTCTCTCTCCCGTCCGGTACCGGCCGCAGGTCCGGAGCGAGGGTCTGTCCCTCTCCCGTCCGGTACCGGCCGCAGGTCCGGACAGCCCGGGCTCGGGGCTTGGGCACTCTCCCGTCCGGTACCGGCCGCAGGTCCGGAGCGAGGGTCTGTCTCTCTCCCGTCCGGTACCGGCCGCAGGTCCGGAGCGAGGGTCTGTCTCTCTCCCGTCCGGTACCGGCCGCAGGTCCGGAGCGAGGGTCTGTCCCTCTCCCGTCCGGTACCGGCCGCAGGTCCGGAGCGAGGGTCTGTCTCTCTCCAGTCCGGTACCGGCCGCAGGTCCGGAGCGAGGGTCTGTCCCTCTCCCGTCCGGTACCGGCCGCAGGTCCGGAGCGAGGGTCTGTCCCTCTCCCGTCCGGTACCGGCCGCAGGTCCGGAGCGAGGGTCTGTCCCTCTCCCGTCCGGTACCGGCCGCAGGTCCGGAGCGAGGGTCTGTCCCTCTCCCGTCCGGTACCGGCCGCAGGTCCGGAGCGAGGGTCTGTCCCTCTCCCGTCCGGTACCGGCCGCAGGTCCGGAGCGAGGGTCTGTCCCTCTCCCGTCCGGTACCGGCCGCAGGTCCGGACAGCCCGGGCTCGGGGCTTGGGCACTCTCCCGTCCGGTACCGGCCGCAGGTCCGGAGCGAGGGTCTGTCTCTCTCCGGATGTGGGTGGGATGTGTAGGTGGGCTGTGGGTGGGGTGTGGGTGGGATGTCTGTGGGATGTGGGTGTGGGTGTGTGTGGGGTTTGTGGGTGAGGTGTGGGTGTGGGCTGTGGGTGGGGTGTGTGGTGTGTGTGTGGTGTGGGTGGGCTGTGGGATGTGTGGGTGGGGTGTGGGTGTGGGTGTGGGTGGGATGTGGGTGTGGGTGTGTGTGGGGTTTGTGGGTGAGGTGTGGGTGTGGGCTGTGGGTGGGGTGTGTGGTGTGTGTGTGGTGTGGGTGGGCTGTGGGATGTGTGGGTGGGGTGTGGGTGTGGGTGTGGGTGGGATGTGTGGGTGGGGTGTGTGGGTGGGGTGTGGGTGGGGTGTGTGGGTGGGTTGTGGGTGTGGGTTGTGGGTGGGGTGTGTGTGGGGTGTGTGGGTGTGGGATGTGTGGGTGGGGTGTGGGTGTGGGTGTGTGGGTGGGTTGTGGGTGTGGGTTGTGGGTGGGGTGTGTGTGGGGTGTGTGGGTGTGGGATGTGTGGGTGGGGTGTGTGGGTGGGGTGTGGGTGGGGTGTGTGGGTGGGTTGTGGGTGTGGGTTGTGGGTGGGGTGTGTGTGGGGTGTGTGGGTGTGGGATGTGTGGGTGGGGTGTGGGTGGGGTGTGTGGGTGGGTTGTGGGTGTGGGTTGTGGGTGGGGTGTGTGTGGGGTGTGTGGGTGTGGGTGTGTGTGGGTGTGTGTGGGGTGTGTGTGGGATGGTCTGACTCCTGCTCTCACTGCAGGGATGTGCTGCCCTTCACCCTGGAGCTCCCCGAGGCCATCGCCAAGGCAACCTCGCACAAGCAGCTGGAGTCCATTTCACACATGGGCGTGGGTAGGTCCTCACCCTGTCTCACTCCCTCTCACTCCCTCACCCTGTCTCACCCCCTCTCACTGCCTCTCCCTGTCTCACTCCCTCTCCCTGTCTCACCCCCTCTCACTGCCTCTCCCTGTCTCACTCTCTCTCACCCCCTCTCACCCCCTCACCCTGTCTCACCCCCTCTCACTCCCTCACCCTGTCTCACCCCCTCTCCCTGTCTCACTCTCTCTCACCCCCTCTCCCTGTCTCACTCCCTCTCACTCCCTCACCCTGTCTCACCCCCTCTCCCTGTCTCACTCTCTCTCACCCCCTCTCCCTGTCTCACTCTCTCTCACCCCCTCACCCTGTCTCACTCCCTCTCACTCCCTCACCCTGTCTCACCCCCTCTCACTCCCTCACCCTGTCTCACCCCCTCTCCCTGTCTCACCCCCTCTCACCCCCTCTCCCTGTCTCACCCCCTCTCACCCCCTCTCCCTGTCTCACCCCCTCTCACCCCCTCTCCCTGTGTCCCTCCTCATGGTGTTGTGATGGAGGGGGCTGTGCAGCTCTGGGCCTGTGTGTGTGGGGGGTTGTTCTTGCAGTCCTGCCCCGTGTCCGCCTCTCCTGCCCCTGATGTCCGGCTCTTTCCCGCCCCCAGAGTTCTGGAGCTCGCCCCTGAACTTCCGGGGTCCCCGCAACGGGCCCCCGCCGGCCGAGCCGCCCCCCCCGGCGCCCCAGGACTGCGCCACGCCCCCGGAGGCCCCCTCCCTCCTGCAGGAGTTCTGCCCGATCCGGACGCGCAGCCCCCTGGAGCTGGACTGCGGCGCGGGCCGGGGGGCGCTGTGCTTCCTGAACCCCCTCTTCCTGCAGGAGCCCCCCGGCCGGGGGGCGCTGCTGAAGCGGCACCAGTTCAAGCGCAGCCTGAAGGTGCGCGTCTCCACGGAGACGTCCAGCCCGCTGTCCTCGCCGCCGGCCGCCCCGCCGCCCCCGCCCCCGCTGCTGGCCAAGGGCGCCCCCCGCCCGGACCCCCAGGGGCCCCCCGGGGACGGGGACGACGCCTCGGACTACATGCAGCCCGGCGCCCTCTTCCTGAGGGGGGCCGTAGTGGGGGCGCTCCTGCGGGGCCGGTCCACCCTGTCCCCCACCGCCGAGGAGGAGGAGGGGTACCAGATGCCCCGAACGCTGCTGCAGGTACTGCCCCCCGTCTGGGGGTGGGGGGGGGCTTCCAGGGTAGCCTGGGCTGTAAGAATGGGGGTGACACCGGGGGGGGGGTGAGGTGTCTGCACGGAAACAGGGGCGCAGGTGGAGAGGGAGTGGGCAGCGATATGGGGTCGCCCCCTGCTGGTAGGGGGAGGGTATCGACAGCAAGGGGGGAGGGGGGGTTGGGGGGTGTCGTGATGGAAATGGGGGCTCTGTACCCCCGCGCGCTGACCTCCCCCGCTGTGCCCCCTGTCCCAGGGCAGGGAGGAGGCCCCCGACGACGGCGCCGGGGAGGGGGCGCTGGCCCTGGAGCGCCGCCGCGCCCCGTCTCTCAGCGAGCTGGACAGCAGCAGCTCCCTGAGCAGCCTGGAGGAGGCGGAGGAGAGCGCGGAGCAGCGCCCCCCGCTGGTGAGGGGCACCAGCTCGCCGGCCGCCCCCCTGGCCCGCCAGCCCGCCTCCGCGCTGCGCAAGATGAGCGCCGCCTTCATGTCCTTCTTCGCCCCCGAGAAGCGCGTGGCGCGGCTGGCGGAGGAGCTGTCCCGCGACCGGCGCACGGCCTTCGGCGCGCTGGTGCAGGACTTCCTGCGGGCGCAGCGGGAGGGCCGGGAGGGGCCGGGCTCCGGCGGCGCCCTGCTGCAGGGGCTGCGGCTCTTCCTCACGCAGGCCAAGAGCTTCCTGCTGGAGTGCGGCGAGCTGCAGCCCCCCATCGAGACCCTGCTGCCCGACGAGGAGAAAGGTACCCAGCGTGCCCGCGGGCGGGGGGGGGCAGGAGTCGAGCCTCAAAACCAGCGGGCAACACCAAACTGAGCACACACAGGTGCACACACACACACACGTACGCACAACTGCGCACTGTTCCTGTCCCGGGATTGGTGAACCATAGTAAGAATTTAATGGAACAAGTAATGGGTTTATTCCCTGCTGAAAAGGGAAGAGAAGTCCTTTGGGAGCTGTGGTCCTGCTCTCTGCAGGGGTGTCTTGTGGGAGCTGTAGTCCTGCTCTCTGCAGAGGTGTCTTGTGGGAGCTGTAGTCCTGCTCTCTCCAGGGGTGTCTTGTGGGAGCTGTAGTCCTGTTCTCTGCAGAGGTGTCTTGTGGGAGCTGTAGTCCTGCTCTCTGTAGGGGTGTCTTGTGGGAGCTGTAGTCCTGCTCTCTGCAGAGGTGTCTTCTGGGAGCTGTAGTCCTGCTCTCTGCAGGGGTGTCTTGTGGGAGCTGTAGTCCTGCTCTCTGCAGGGGTGTCTTGTGGGAGCTGTAGTCCTGCTCTCTGCAGGGGTGTCTTCTGGGAGCTGTAGTCCTGCTCTCTGTAGGGGTGTCTTGTGGGAGCTGTAGTCCTGCTCTCTGCAGAGGTGTCTTCTGGGAGCTGTAGTCCTGCTCTCTGTAGGGGTGTCTTGTGGGAGCTGTAGTCCTGCTCTCTGCAGGGGTGTCTTGTGGGAGCTGTAGTCCTGCTCTCTCCAGCGGTGTCTTGTGGGAGCTGTAGGCCTGCTCTCTCCAGCGGTGTCTTGTGGGAGCTGTAGTCCTGCTCTCTGGAGGGGTGTCTTGTGGGAGCTGTAGTCCTGCTCTCTCCAGCGGTGTCTTGTGGGAGCTGTAGTCCTGCTCTCTCCAGCGGTGTCTTGTGGGAGCTGTAGTCCTGCTCTCTCCAGCGGTGTCTTGTGGGAGCTGTAGTCCTGCTCTCTCCAGCGGTGTCTTGTGGGAGCTGTAGTCCTGCTCTCTGCAGGGGTGTCTTGTGGGAGCTGTAGGCCTGCTCTCTGCAGAGGTGTCTTCTGGGAGCTGTAGTCCTGCTCTCTCCAGCGGTGTCTTGTGGGAGCTGTAGTCCTGCTCTCTCCAGCGGTGTCTTGTGGGAGCTGTAGTCCTGCTCTCTCCAGCGGTGTCTTCTGGGAGCTGTAGTCCTGCTCTCTGTAGGGGTGTCTTGTGGGAGCTGTAGTCCTGCTCTCTCCAGGGATGTCTTGTGGGAGCTGTAGTCCTGCTCTCTGCAGGGGTGTCTTGTGGGAGCTGTAGTCCTGCTCTCTCCAGGGGTGTCTTGTGGGAACTGTAGTCCTGCTCTCTCCAGCGGTGTCTTGTGGGAGCTGTAGTCCTGCTCTCTCCAGCGGTGTCTTGTGGGAGCTGTAGTCCTGCTCTCTGCAGCGGTGTCTTGTGGGAGCTGTAGTCCTGCTCTCTCCAGCGGTGTCTTGTGGGAGCTGTAGTCCTGCTCTCTCCCTGCAGACTTCGCCCTGGAGAAGGCCCTGTACCGCTGCGTCCTGAAGCCCCTGAAGCCCCAGGTGGACGCCGCGCTGCGGGCACTGCACGCGAAGGACGGCTCGACGCAGCTCATGGCCGACAGCCTGCAGCGGGCACGCGAGGGGGCGCTGGAGCGCTTCGGGGTGCGGGTGGGCGTGCCGGATGCCCGCGGCGTGGAGAGGGTGCGCCAGAAGCTGGCGCTGATGCCGCGCGCCTACTCGCCCGTGGACAAGGTGGTGCTGCTGCTGCAGGCCTGCAAGTGCGTCTACAGGGCCATGAGGACGCTCCCTGGTGAGTGTCACCCCCTCACCCCCCCCCGGGCTCTCACCCCGCCCCCCCGCTGGTCTGACCCTCCCCCGTGCTCCCCGCGCAGGGCAGGAGTGCGGCGCTGACGAGTTCCTGCCGGCCCTGTCCTACGTCCTGGTGCAGTGCGGCCTACCTGAGCTCCCCCTGGAGGTGGAGTACATGATGGAGCTGCTGGAGCCCACCTGGCTGATGGGAGAGGGTGAGAGCGAGACCCGCCGGGCCCGGCCTGTCCCGAACAGAACCCCCCCCCCAAAAGAGCCACAATCGTTCAGGTTTATTTTCTGCAAACTGGAATGAGTCAGTGTTGTTCTGCTCTAATGCAACACCACGGTTTCAGCTCTCCAGACAAAGGCTTCTGTTGGCTCTCAGAGGTGTGGAATTTACATCTCCACAGGCCGTCGGGCTGAGAGGCCTCACGCCCCCCGTCGCGTCCACCTGCCTCCTGTCCGGCTCCGAAGCTTTGAACGTCCGACCGTTCACACAGCCCATACAGCCTGTTCCTGTAGCCGCCGGACAGACTTCTGGGAATCTGTCAGCTCTGTGAGGGTGGATCTGGGGGTGCCTGCGCCCTGCCGTCCCCAGACCCGCACATGAGACACAGCGGCTTTAATCCGAGTGAAAGTTAGACGCAGTGGCCAGGCCTGACCGTGTCACAGGGTTCCCCTGATTGGTCAGGCTGAAGTTCCTGCATTTCTTGCATGTCCCGCCCCCAGCTGGATACTACCTGACGAGCGTCTACGCCAGCCTGTCGCTGATCAGGAGCCAGCCGGAGGCCCCGCCCCCGAGCGGGCTGACACGGGAGGCGCGGGAGGCGCTGAAGGGGTGGAGCCTGCGCCGGGCCGGTGAGGTCAGCCAGGAGGCGTCCCAGCACAGCCAGGTCAGGGGCACACACGTGCACATACAGACAAGTGCACACACCCACTCTCACACACACGCACACACTTACTGTACGTGAATCCATGCACATGCACACACACTCACACACACACACTCACACACACACTCACACTCACACTCACACTCACACTCACACTCACACACACACACACTCACACACACACACACACTCACACTCACACTCACACTCACACTCACACACACACACACACTCACTCACTCACTCACACACACACTCACACACACACACACACACACACACACTCACACACTCACTCACACACACACACACTCACACACACATCGTTCCGGTTGGTACTTTTTAAGGGCAGCACATCAGAATGTTTCTTACTATGATAAGCTCTTTATGAAGTCCAGTGAGATCAGGGTAAAAACACAGTACAGCACAGCAAAGCCCAGTGAGATCGGGGTGAAAGCACAGTACAGCGCAGTAGAGCCCAGTGATATCAGGGTAAAAGCACAGTATAGCACAGTAGAGCCCAGTGAGATCAGGGTAAAAGCACGGTACAGCTCAGTAGAGCCCAGTGAGATCAGGGTAAAAGCACAGTCCAGCGCAGTAGAGCCCAGTGAGATCAGGGTAAAAGCACAGTCCAGCGCAGTAGAGCCCAGTGAGATTGGGGTAAAAGCACAGTCCAGCGCAGTAGAGCCCAGTGAGATCGGGGTAAAAGCACAGTCCAGCGCAGTAGAGCCCAGTGAGATCAGGGTAAAAGCACAGTCCAGCGCAGTAGAGCCCAGTGAGATCAGGGTAAAAGCACAGTACAGTACAGCCCAGTGAGATCAGGGTAAAAGCACAGTCCAGCGCAGTAGAGCCCAGTGAGATCAGGGTAAAAGCACAGTCCAGCGCAGTAGAGCCCAGTGAGATTGGGGTAAAAGCACAGTACAGCGCAGTAGAGCCCAGTGAGATCGGGGTAAAAGCACAGTCCAGCGCAGTAGAGCCCAGTGAGATCAGGGTAAAAGCACAGTCCAGCGCAGTAGAGCCCAGTGAGATCAGGGTAAAAGCACAGTACAGTGCAGTAGAGCCCAGTGAGATCAGGGTAAAAGCACAGTCCAGCGCAGTAGAGCCCAGTGAGATCAGGGTAAAAGCACAGTACAGTACAGCCCAGTGAGATCAGGGTAAAAGCACAGTCCAGCGCAGTAGAGCCCAGTGAGATCAGGGTAAAAGCACAGTCCAGCGCAGTAGAGCCCAGTGAGATCAGGGTAAAAGCACAGTCCAGCGCAGTAGAGCCCACCCTGTACGGTGGGGGTGTCCTCATGCCTGGGTGCTGCTGTTGCAGAGGTTCGTCAGGGTGCTGCTCCAGGAGGGCGAGAGCAGCGCGGTGAAGACTCTGCTCTGGAGCCCCTGCGACACGGGGGAGACCCTGGCACAGGCCTGCGCACAGAAATTCGGGGTGTCGGAACCGGAGCACTACGCCCTCTACTGGCGCAGCGGCGGGGAGACCCGGGCCCTGCCCCCCCAGGCCCGGCACCAGGACCTCCTCCAGCAGGCGGGGGCCGGCTTCTCCCTGACCTACCAGCGCTGCGACCAGGACACAGGCAAGGCGCGCAGGCTGACCAGAGGGGGCGCTGTGGATCTCGGGGAGCAGCCTGAGTCCCCCGGCCCCTGAGCCGCGATTCACCCCCCTCTCCCCCCCCCCTTCCTCCCCCTACACCCCTCACCCCCCCACCCCGAAAAAACTAGAACCCCGAAAGCACCCCCCACCTTGTGGTACCCCCAAAGGGAAGCCGCGATCCGGAGGCTTCGGAGTCGGTCTCTGTCCGGGGGACATTCCGAGTCAGATTAGGACGGACTGACCCTTTGAACTCTCCAGGGGTGCGAAGCGCCTTGCGCTGTTGGGAACGGAGCGATCTGAAAATACCCCAGAACAGAACAATTCACACCTTGAGCCCACGGTGCCGGAGCAGCACGTGACTTGCTCGCTCTGCGGGGCCGTTGGCCGTCCGGGGAAAACGGGGTCCTGTTGGCTGGGGGCGTCACAGTGCGGTCAGCGGTGAGGAGTGTGGACACCAGAGGGCGCTGTGCGATTTTTATTCTTCCCATTGCCTCAGGCCCCTGGGCTGGCCTCGTCGGTGCCCGAGGAAAAGCGTTCGCATTTCTCCTAAGACCACCGGCAGTGTCGACCCAGAGGACAGCGAGGCACGAGCAGGAAACTCCAGGGAACTGCGTTTATAACCCTGGATAAGGAGGCTCGTCGTTACCCAAAGGTTTGTGGGAGTGGGGAACCAGCTGCCCAGCCATGTGGTTGAAGACAATTGTTTGGCCTCGTTAAAAAAAAAATTTAAAAAAAACGTCTGGAGGCACTTCTTTACACAGAGGGTGGTGGGAGAGTGGAACAAGCTGTCCAGCCCTGTTGTGGAAGCCTGCGTCCTGGCTTCTTCCTGGATGAGCTCCTGGGATCAGTTAGCGACTCCGGACCAGTCAGGGCTGATGGGCCGAGCAGCTTCTCTCACCTCTGACTGGTCTTGAGTTCTTCTTGCTGTACATCCTTGACTGCACTGTGCCTCCTGATTCACACCGGTGACACGCGTGTGTGTTACACTTCAGGGTGTTAACAGTAGCCAGGAGAATGTGTCACAACTGGTGCCATTGAAGTCCTGTGGGGGGCGCTGTCTCTCCTGCAGGGGTCTCCAGTCCCGGTCCTGTGGGGGGCGCTGTCTCTCCTGCAGAGGTCCCCAGTCCCGGTCATGCGGGGGGCGCTGTCTCTCCTACAGGGGTCCCCAGTCCCAGTCCTGCGGGGGTCCCCAGTCCCAGTCCTGAGGGGGGCACTGTCTCTCCTGCAGGGGTCCCCAATCCTGGTCATGTGGGGGGTGCTGTCTCTCCAGCGGGGGTCCCCAGTCCCGGTGCTGTGGGGGTCCCCAGTCCCAGTTCTGCGGGGGGTGCTGTCTCTCCTGCAGGGGTCCCCAGTCCCAGTCCTGCGGGGGTCCCCAGTCCCAGTCCTGAGGGGGGCGCTGTCTCTCCTGCAGGGGTCCCCAATCCCGGTCCTGCAGGGGGCGCTGTCTCTCCTGCAGGGGTCCCCAGTCCCTGTCCTGCGGGGGGTGCTGTCTCTCCTGCAGGGGTCCCCAGTCCCAGTCCTGAGGGGAGCGCTGTCTCTCCTGCAGGGGTCCCCAGTCCCAGTCCTGCGGGGGGTGCTGTCTCTCCTGCAGGGGTCCCCAGTCCTGGTCCTGTAGGGGTCCCCAGTCCCAGTCCTGAGGGGAGCGCTGTCTCTCCTGCGGGGGTCTCCAGTCCCGGTCCTGTTTGTTTCTTGAGGATCAATACGCTCCGACCCTGTGCTTTAGGGAGGAGTCTTTGGGTTTTTAATTTGTTCTGCTTTGCCTGAATCCTGCAGCCTCAGCTTTGTCCGACCGGACCCTCAGTTTTTGGGCGGAGGTGAGGTCGTCCCCCGACGTGTTCGCGGTCCGCGGCCATTCTCTCCTCCAGGGAGAAAGCACAGTGTACATACTACCGCCAGGCTCCTCCCTAGCTCTCCCAGCATCCCCAGGCTTCCTGCTGCTCTCATTATTTATAGGAATATTATCTCTGTGTTTCGCCGTGGTGTTGAATGGTTCAAAGCAGTTTAAAACCCAAATAAATATTTCTACTAAAAGCTGCGTCTGTCCTCTTTCCAAATAAGGAGCTGTATTACTATATGGGTACAAAAACAACCAAGACAGGGAAGATCGTTAGTCAAAGTAATTAGTGATCTATGTTAAATAATGAGGGTGGTGCAGTGGTCAGCACTGCGGCCTCACAGCGCTGGGGCCTTGGGTTCAGTTCCCAACCTGGAGTGCTGTCTGTGGGGAGTTTGCATGTTCCCCTGTGTCCGGATTTGTTTCATCCCACAGTCATGCTGGTGGGTTGATTGGCTTCTGGGAACACTGTGTCTGTGTGTGTCCCGTGATGGACTGGCGTCCTGTCCAGGGTGGACCCCGCCTTGCGCCCGTTGCTTGCTGGGATAGGCTCCAGCTCCCCCTGTGACCCTGAATTGTATGAAGTGGTTAGAAAATGGACAGATGATCGTCACTGCTTTGCTGCCTCTGAAAACCATCCTTTGCAAAGGGTAACACCCTGTTCCTGTCTTGGATTAACGATTAAAACTGAAGTACACACACCCTATACAGCACCAAGACATTTCCTCCCACAATCCCCTGTGACGTCACACAGCCTCCAGGAATTATGGGAATGATTATTAAGGGCTGTGAAACAGCAAAAGCGGGTTAATGTGTGTCCCCAGGGTTTCTGTTCTCAATGCCCTGCGGTCTTGGGCTCTCTGGGCTTTGCTCAGCCCACGTTCCCAGTTACAGAGTCAGACTAATTAATGAGCTGCACTAACTTATTACAGCGCTCCTAACGAGGTTCTCAGATGCCTTGGAAGTGAGTGTTCCCTTAATTAAGGGAAGGCTTCCAGTCATCAGCTGTGAGAGGCATTAAGAAGGCAGCAGAGGAACGAGTGCAGGTTTATTCCCTGCTGAAAAGAGAAGAGCAGAGACACAACGTTTCAACTGTGGAGCCTCCTGTGGGTGTGAGTGTGGAGAAATCAGTGTTAATCAAGAGTGCCGGGTTCGAGGTGAGTACAGTGTTGAAGCCACGGGCAGGTGTCTGGTTTCCTTCCAGCAGTTTCCAGTCACTGGACAGGGGCCTCTGTGAAGCCCTAGGCACGCACCTGCGACACGTGACACCGGGGCAGAGGGGGTTCATAAAAATCGGGGCGCCCCAGCCCTGCGCTGTAGGGTCACCCTTAATAATTATTATTATATCACCTCAACTGACATCTCGGGGGATGTGGCCACACTGGGGGCGGAGTGGTGGCTCTGTGGCTGAGGGTCTGTGCCTGTGGCTGGAAGGTTCCCGGTTCGAATCCCACGGCCGGCAGAGGAATCCTACTCCGTTGGGCCCCTGAGCGAGGCCCTTCACCCCAGCTGCTCCAGGGGCGCTGTACGATGGCTGACCCTGCGCTCTGACCCCCAGCTTCTCTCTCCCTGTCTGTGTGTCTCATGGAGAGCAAGCTGGGGTCTGCGAAAAGACACATTCCCAATATGAGAAATTGTCTATGACTCATATAGTGATCTTATCTTATATACATATATATTTCTTTCACTTTGCCAAAAATGAGCAGTGCTGGTGTGGGCGGTGTGGGCGGTGTGCGGCTCAGATCAAGTGTCCAATCTCCTCCATCCCGCCCACGCGCTCTTCCAAACGGGCTCCCACAGCTCCCTGGAGCGGAGCCCCCCCCCCGTGAGCGCCTCTTGTGTGTTTTGTTTTGTTGTTGTTGTCATTCTGTCAAGCGCTTTGAGAAGCCACATTTAAAGGCGCTAAATCAAATAATTATTATTATAAGGAAGGACACAGACAAGAGGCCATGAGGCTCATCCAACGTGTGTGGTTAGTAGTGAATTGATCCCAGGAGCTCATCCAGCTTGTTCCACCCTCCCACCACCCTTAGAGTAAAGAGGCGGCCCTCCCCCCTCCCCGTCCCGGCACCTGAAGAGCACTCCACAGCCGAAACGTGGCGTCTCTTTTCCCTGGCGTCCAGCGCGGAATGAACCGCGATCTGTTTCAGACGCGCGTCACGGCGATTCTCCCCTCCGCTCAGAGACGCAGCAGCTCTGTTTTCGCAATATTCTGCGCGTGGGGGGGTCAAAAGTCAAGTCGAGATCGAGTCGCACCGCTCCATTGCGGAGTCCTGACTGAAACCCACCCAGAGGCAGGGCTCCTGCACGGGCCCTGTGCACTGCGGGCGAGGGGCGCTGCTGGGCAGCGTGACCCCGGTCTCGTCGCCGCTTCAGTGAAGGAAAGCCGGTCGGGTTTCACTGTCAGAACTCCACCGAACTAGCCCGTCGCAGATTTAGACACATTAGTGTCTCAGTGGACAGGTCTCATCCCATCTGCAACACGGACACACTGATAAGAACAAGCGCACGAAAACAGCTGGAAACTGGAGACAATAAGAGCAGGAGAGCAACTGTTCCAACGAGAGGCGCTGTCTGGCACATCTGGGAACTGCCTGGCCACTCTGCAGCTCATTGATGGGGGGAATCTCATCCAGCTGTTTCCTGGGGGAAGCCAGGGTGTCAGCTTCATCCACACGACCTTCCACCCCTTGTTCCACTCACCCACCACCCCTTTGTGTACAGTAGCGCCGCCTGCCCCGGCTGGAGGCTCTTGCCCAGCTGTGCCTTGATAGAAGCCAGGATAGCAGCTTTAACAGCATGGCTGGGCGGCTTGTTCCACTCTCCCACCACCCTTTGTGTACCCTAATAAAAAAAAAAGGAATCCTGAAGTTGGCTCTTTCATTCTTAGGGTCACTCAAAAGGCAGGTCGAGCAGCTCATCGCTTGCCGTCTGCGCACGGCTGTCTCGACACACACTCGCCGGCAGAGGGCGAGCTCTGCCCGCGACTTTCAACGTGACCTCACCAGCATGGCCGCCGTCGCCGGTCGCGGCCCAGGGGGACCGGAAGTGCGTCCGGCAGAGGGTGAGACACACACACAATGGCGCGGGAGGCTGAGAGCGTGAGCAAGGTGTCGGAATTATTTAAAGAGAATGAATGTTGCGTCTCTCGGGTCTTCATTCTTCGTTGACAGATCATAAAAAAACACATTTCCGAGCTTCTGTGAAGGGTATATTAAGTGGTATACAAGTATACAGCAGCGGAAAGATCAGCTAGTCCAGACCGCAAATAATAATATTTGCATATCCCTGTATCCTTATTGTTTACCAACTAAAACAAACCGTTATATGTGTCGTTGTTCATTAGTGTTTTTTTATTTCCTCCGCATAAGCGAAAGACAGTAAAATGGCTAAACATTCCGAGTTTGCTCCACCTGTCTCGGAGTGCACAGGACGGCACTTGGGAAGGGGACGGGAAAAAAATGAAAATAAATAAAATGCAATGTGAAAAAATGTATCGCACAACCGCTGACGGGCTTTAGGGAACACGTCGTGGAGTCTGATTTGGTTTAAAGGCTCCGTACACGTTGATCAGGAACAGACACAAGGTGGAAACAGAGGGGAGCTCGTTTTAATTGCAAGTATTCTCCCGGAAGCGGTGTTGACACTGCTCGCGTCTCACAAAATCCGGTCAGGGAGGACAAAACAAACAGTCTTGGGTCCCCTTTTAGTTTCTGAAGACTGGGGACGCCTTCAGAAAGTCAGTGACGAATTAATCAAGACGTGGATCGATCCCCCATCTGCTCGGTGGGCCACTGTGGCGTTGCTCCCTCTCCGTGTCGAAATGAACGATTCCGCGTCAGATTTCTAGATCAACACGGACACACGCACACTCACACCAGCTCCAGTTTTCCCACAAATCAGTTCTCCCCGCAGTTAACCCGCCTGCGTGTCTTTGGACTGGTGGACGAAACCGGAGCACCCGCGGGGAAACACGCAAACTCCACACAGACAGCACCCCCGCGGTCCTGTATTGAACCCAGGGCCACAGTGCTGACCTGCGCCCTCGCCTGGAACTCCTCTCTGTGGACATCTAACCTGCGTCGCGTATTATATATGACGTACAATCCGCGTTTTCCCTAAACGGATAACTATCCAATCGCCGCTGTGCCGGAAGCTGGCTCCGGCCTGCCCTGGCAGGTCTCTGGCACCGCCGCCAAGGGCGGAGTAAGACCGTCCCCGAGCTGGGGGTCTCCTGGAGCTCGAAGCCCTTTCACACGCAGGAAGGCAGGGACCCACGTAGTCCACCAGAGAGTACAGCTGTCGCAGTCATGGCCACGATCACAACGTTATTACTAAGAAGAAGAATGTTGATGATGAGGATAGGATTTTTTCTTGGTCGATCGTTACAATGAGGAGATGATGATGGTACTATTTTTCTTCTCTGTTTTTCTCACGACGATGATAGTAGTCTTCATAGTACTGATGATTATGTTACTGTTGGTCTCCTCTGTGGTTATTATTGTAACGCTGTTGATGATGGTCAGGATGATGACGGTGATGATGATGATGGTCTCCTCTGTGGTTATTATTGTAACGCTGATGATGATGGTCAGGATGATGACGGTGATGATGATGATGGTCTCCTCTGTGGTTATTATTGTAACGCGGATGATGATGGTCAGGATGATGACGGTGGTGGTGCTGTTGGTCTCCTCTGTGGTTATTATTGTAACGCCGATGATGATGGTCTCCTCTGTGGTTATTATTGTAACGCTGATGATGATGGTCTCCTCTGTGGTTATTATTGTAACGCTGATGATGGTGGTCAGGATGATGACGGTGATGATGATGATGGTCTCCTCTGTGGTTATTATTGTAACTCTGATGATGATGGTCAGGATGATGACGGTGGTGGTGCTGTTGGTCTCCTCTGTGGTTATTATTGTAACGCTGATGATGATGGTCTCCTCTGTGGTTATTATTGTAACGCCGATGATGATGGTCTCCTCTGTGGTTATTATTGTAACGCTGATGATGATGGTCAGGATGATGACGGTGGGGGTGCTGCTGGTCTCCCCCGTGTCTGTGGTGTCAGGCACGGAGCGGGGGCTGTTTTCAGGTCTATTCTTAGCCGGCTCGGCAGCTGCTGAGCCATGTTAGCGCCTCTCTGATCACCTGCCTCTCCCCCCGGCAGCTCGAGTTCGCGGTGCAGATGAGCTGCGACAGCTGCGCCGGGGCTGTCCGGGCCTCGCTGGAGGGGGTGCCAGGTGAGGCCGTGCCGGGGCCAGGCCACCGGGGGGCGCAGAGCACGCGGCCACACATACACGGGCAATTTGAGGCCGTTGCTTATGGAAAGAAAGCTAAATGTTTTGACTGGGGGTGGAAATTAATGTTTCTTTTTCTCCTCCCTGCTCTGGCTTCTCTTCCTGTTTGCGCTGTGTGTTGTGTGTTGTGTGCTGCAGGGGTGCGGTCAGTGGCGGTTGACCGGCAGCGCGAGGAGGTGCTGGTGGACACCACGCTGACCGCGCGGGAGGTGCAGGAGCTGATCGAGGCCACGGGCCGGCGGGCTGTGCTGAAGGGCATGGGTGTCTCGGAGCAGGGTGAGAGGGCGAGGCGGGGGGGTCAGACAGAGCGCCTGGATCGCATTTTCTGTGTCGCTGCCTTTTGTACAGCAGAGTCAGACACAAGAGTCTCCTGCAGGTGATAAGCCTTGGACTGGATCAGACTGCTGCGCACTGGGAGTCTGACTGACGACAGTGTAAAATCTGGACTGGATCAGACTGCTGCGCACTGGGAGTCTGACTGACGACAGTGTAAAATCTGGACTGGGTCAGACTGCTGCGCACTGGGAGTCTGACTGACGACAGTGTAAAATCTGGACTGGATCAGACTGCTGCGCACTGGGAGTCTGACTGACGACAGTGTAAAATCTGGACTGGGTCAGACTGCAGCGCACTGGGAGTCTGACTGACGACAGTGTAAAATCTGGACTGGGTCAGACTGCTGCGCACTGGGAGTCTGACTGACGACAGTGTAAAATCTGGACTGGGTCAGACTGCAGCGCACTGGGAGTCTGACTGACGACAGTGTAAAATCTGGACTGGATCAGACTGCTGAGCACTGGGAGTCTGACTGACGACAGTGTAAAATCTGGATTGGATCAGACTGCTGCGCACTGGGAGTCTGACTGACGACAGTGTAAAATCTGGACTGGATCAGACTGCTGCGCACTGGGAGTCTGACTGACGACAGTGTAAAATCTGGACTGGATCAGACTGCTGCGCACTGGGAGTCTGACTGACGACAGTGTAAAATCTGGACTGGATCAGACTGCTGCGCACTCGGAGTCTGACTGAGGACAGTGTAAAATCTGGACTGGATCAGACTGCTGCGCACTGGGAGTCTGATTGCCTTTCCTGTTTAAGATCTCAGGAGTCTGTGCTGAGCTCGGCTTTTTCGTCTGTTAAAAACCCCGACAGTGAGCCGCGCGCAGTCGTTCCTCGAAGGCCGGGCTCTGTCCTTGGACGGCTGCTGGGTTTGATCGTATGTGTCTGTCTCTGCGCAGGGGACCTGGGCGTGGCTGTGGCCATGCTGGAGGGCCCGGGCCCGGTCCAGGGAGTGGTGCGGTTCTTGCAGGTCTCGGAGGGGCTCTGTCTCATCGACGGGACCATCGACGGGCTGCGGCCGGGCCCCCACGGGCTGCACGTGCACGAGTTTGGGGACCTGACCCACGACTGTCTCAGGTGCCCCAGTAAAGTCTTCCTCTCGGTGCTCTTCTGTAGGGCTGTGCGTCTCTCGCTTGTTGGCGCGACCCCATGACCCCATGAGCCCGTGACCTCACAGAGAGGTGGCACAAGGAAGTGGGAGCAGACCACCCACCACCTTCTAGACACCCGTGTGTTGACACACGACAGGGGGTGCCCCCCCCCATACTGGGGGATCAGTGCCGATGGGAGGCGAGGCCTGTCCCTTGGAGACACTATTGCAGGAGGTCATAAGGGGGCGCTGTATCCCCCTCCCCACTCTCAGTGCCACTCAGCCAGTCTGACAGAACACGGGCATGTCTGGTTACGCCCCCGTGACCCGGAACCGAATCGCTGCTCAGACTCCAAGTTCATCCACGAGCGGGTCCAGCCCTGTGGTCAGCAGGAGACCGGGACGGCAGAGCGCTGTGAGTCCAGGGTCCCCCGGAATCCGGGGCCCTCCGGGACTCACTGTGGCGCCGGGGTCCCCCGATCCCCCTTCTTTCCCTGCGGGGGGTGTGCCAGAGGGGAGATCCCCTTCTGAATCTGCGCCCCCCAAACTGGTGCAGTCCCCCCCCCAGTGCAGTCAGCCAGCGGCCTGCCCGCACACCACGGCAGTGATTTGCGATCGGCAGGTGTGCCTGCCACTGCGAGCTGGCCCGAGTCCCGCGCAGAGTGTGTGTGTGTGGGGGGTGTTAAAAATAGCCAGGGCCCCGGCGAAGGTGACGTTAACCCAGGATCGCTGCTTTGGCCAAGAGCCCACCTGCAAAAACATTACAGCCCCCGGGGGAGACAGACCCTCCCGAGCTGCTGGAATGACAGCGCGCAGCCTGTACAGTACAGGCGTGCAGGCAGCTCAGGGGCAGGTCTGGCCACACAGCGGACGAAACAAGTCCTGCACCGCCCACGCCAGACATGTACGGCACAGGGGACTCCTGCTATAATCAGGCCCCTCTTTCCAGCTCCCCTGCGCCTAGAGGTGAAACTGGCCAGGGTTCGAGGCGCTGACCCTCTCCGCCCCCTCTCGGGCTGCTGTCGGGTTCGCTTTGGCGGCAGGTGTGTGTGGGCGATCTGGGCGACTCCCCTCTCACGAAGGGCATCTCCTGCGCCCACAGCCGGTGCCACCTCCTCTGCCTGCCGGTAGCTTTCTACAGCTACTGAAACTAACCACAGCCCATGCCTCTCTCTCTCTCTCTCTCTCTCCCTCCCTCCCCCCACACCCCTCCCAGCTGCGGGGAGCACTTCAACCCCTTCGGGAAGCAGCACGGCGCCCCCGAGGACACAGAACGGGTACTGCACCGCGCTGGGCTTTTCTGGTGGGGGGGGGGGGCTGGGGGCACTGTGGGAAGGGAACAAGGGAGTCTACAAACGCCATGTGAGGCAGAGCTACCTGGGGCACAATCATTGCTTTGTAGCACAAGCCAGATGGCATCACTGAGGCTGCTCTCCAGCCTGCTGGGTTAGAGAGACAGTGTGGAGCCACAGAATAGGCTACATTCACACTGTCACACCTGGAGCGGATCAGACTGCTGCACACTGGGAGTCTGACAGCACTGTCACACCTGGAGCGGATCAGACTGCTGCGCACTGGGAGTCTGACTGACAGCACTGTCACACCTGGAGCGGATCAGACTGCTGCACACTGGGAGTCTGACTGACAGCACTGTCACACCTGGAGCGGATCAGACTGCTGCGCACTGGGAGTCTGACTGACAGCACTGTCACACCTTTAGCGACGACTGTGAAATGCCTGCAGGCTGTGGGTCTGGAAAAGCCTCGGTCTGCGGCTTCAGAGCCTGTCTGTGTGTTGCAGCACGTGGGAGACCTGGGCAACGTCACCGCAGGCCCCGATGGCAGAGCCTCTTTCAGACTGGAGGACCCCCAAATCAAGGTAGGAGGCCCCCATTCCCCCTCGCACTCGATGCTCTGTGGAGAAGTGAGATGCTCATCCCTGCAGGCGGCGCCCTGGGTTCACTTCTGAACCCGAGGTGCTGTCTGTGTGGAGTCTGCATGTTCTCCCTGTGTTCCTATGGGTTTCCTCCCACAGTCCAAAGGCAGGCTGGTATAGACATGGATCCACCGTTGTCAGACCTGAGGGGCAGCTGGTCTGGTGCTTCAGGTTCAGTCGTGTTAATTGGCTTCTGGGTGTGTGTGTGTGCCCTGTGATGGACTGGTGTCCCACCCGGGGCGTACCCCGCCTCGCGCCAGTTTCCTTGCTGGGATAGGCTCCGGCTTTTCCTGCGACCCGGAGTTCGAAGAAGCAGTCAGGAAGTGGCTGCAGAGTCATCGTCATGGGTGACTTCCCCCCCAGTGCCAGGCCTGTGGTGTTCCAAGCCTTCTCCCTTGACCCATCTCTGAGAGGGGCGTGGCCGGCGGAAGGGGCGTGGCCTGGCAGGGGTGTGGTTTGAGCGGGTGACGAGGCAGATGAATGAAACATCATTTATTGCGCTTTTGTGTCCTTGTCGCCCCTGACGGCTCGCTCTCCGCACAGGTGTGGGACGTCACTGGCCGCTCGCTGGTGGTGGACTCCGGTGAGGACGACCTGGGCCGGGGGGGCCACCTCCTCTCGAAAGTGACCGGCAACTCTGGGGACAGGTGAGACCTCGCCGCCGGCGGAGCCAGCGACAGAGGGGTGCTCTTTCACAGCAGAATAAGGCCACGCAAGAGGCCAGCTTAACCAGTGGTTCATGTCTGGTCCTGTTAGACCGGGAGGACAGCTGGTCCGGCGGTTCAGGTCCGGTCCTGTTAGACCGGGAGGACAGCTGGTCCGGCGGTTCAGGTCCGGTCCTGTTAGACCGGGAGGACAGCTGGTCCGGCGGTTCAGCTCCAGTCTTATTGGACCGGGAGGACGGCTGGTCTGGTGGTTCAGGTCCAGTCTTGTTAGACCGGGAGGACAGCTGGTCCAGTGGTTCAGGTCCGTTCTTGTCAGACCGGGAGGACAGCTGGTCCTGCGGTTCAGGTCCGGTCCTGTTAGACTGGGAGGACGGCTGGTCCGGGGGTTCAGGTCCGGTTATTGATTATTTGATCTGATCCCTGTGTAGGCTGGCGTGTGGGATCATCGCTCGCTCGGCGGGACTCTTCCAGAACCCCAAGCAGATCTGCGCCTGTGACGGCGTCACGCTGTGGGAGGAGCGAGACCGCCCCGTGGCCGGCCCCGGACGCAGGGCGGCCAATCAGCCGGCGGCACACCTGTGACATCAGAGGCAGTGGGCGGGGCAGACAGAGACAGACTGAGCGCTGAACCAATCATCGTCCACCTGTTCTGCTGCAAACAGGTGGCTGAATCTGTGATCTCGGAAAACACTTTGACTTTCGTTTCTTCCCCTGTGCAGCAAATTGCACAAAAAAAAAAACCTGCACTGCTGCCACTGCAGTGCGCGACAGACTGCTTGTGCACTTTTCTCTGATTTTCTTCATTGTATGTCCTCAGATTTACGTTAAAGCGTGAAACATCTCTGACGCAGTAGGGAATCATAGGTCTGTGGCTTCTGCTCAGGCTGTACTTTCGGTCACTGTGCTTTTGTTTGTAAACCTGTTCTTTTGAAACCAGAAGCAGCTCGGTCATGAATTGATTTGCAGTTTGATATGCACTGTGTGTGTGTGTGTGTGTGGCGTGTTGGGGGTCTGGCCTGGTACCAGCAGGAGGTCCCAGGGGAGCAGCAACCTTCCTCCAAGGCCTGAGAGGTTACAGGTTCAAATCCCAGATGGGGCACAGCTCCAAGCCGCTGTTGATGTGATCCAGCAGCACCCTCAGCTGTAGAGACTTTCAAGGCGCTCATGATAAACAGGCCTTCGCTGTTAATGGACTTCCCTGTTTAAATAAAGGAATACAAAATACTTTTGAAATGTATGACCTGGTTACACATTTCTTGCTTTAATACGGTACAAAGAAAGCATCGGTTTAAGATGAAATCAACCTAAATTTATTAGTAGTGTCCTATTAGCAGCCTCAGTGCCTATTTAGTTCAACGTTTAAGATCTTGTAGGATTTCAGTGACGGAGTTTCTTGAATTGAATGTACTTTGGTGCTCAGCCTCAAACACTGCAGAAGCCATTGCAAACACTGCAGAACGGGCAGAACTTTAAATGCAACTGGCAAAGGCAGTGACTGATTTCCAGGAGAAACGCTACAGTACACACTATGTAGTGTACACACACGTAGTATGTACACAGTAATGCTGAACAACAGCTCATCTGTAAGAGTTCCAGAAATCTCTACCGAAGGTCGACTGCAGCCGCATCTCGCGAGAGCGAGACTTGGCGAGGGCGCGCTAGAGGCGGGAGGGTAGAGCCAGCGTGGGACAACCCCGCGAGAGGTCGCGGTTCGCACTTTTCATTGGCCCCGCCGCCGACCTAGCTCGGCCTCCCATTGGCCGGAGCCGGCTGCCGTTCAAATTAGCGGAAGTTGGCGCGGCCATTTTGAATTACGGCAAGAACCCTCAAGGTAAGGCGAGAAACGTTTTGGTTCCTTGACAGTTTTTTCTGGGATTTTATACAATTCTGGTTGCTTTCGAGAGGCGAGTTAGGGGTCTCGGAATGCGGCGGCTTTCAGGGGGAAAAAAAAACCGATTCCTTCAAATCTCGGAGCCGAGACCCGCATTGGTAGGATTAGTTAACGACGACAATGGCAAAGATGGTTTTCCGGCACGTTTGTGGCGCATTGCCTGCGCCCGTAGCAAATATCCGGTCTTAAATTCCCCCCGTGTTCCTCGGGTTAAAGTACGAGTCTCCCCTGCGAACGAGAATAAATAAATATATATCCAATTCCCGAATCCTGCGCGTTTTCTTAAGCGTGTGAGTTTCTCGTAGCGGAAAGTTCACCCCGCCTCGCCTTTGTTACTGAGGCCGGAGAGAGCCGGGAGGGGTTCGGGGAGAACAGATCAGGGGACGGGGTGTGTGTCGGAAGAGTGATTATTCTGGAAATATGTGTGTGTGTGTGTGGGGGGGGGGACACCTGGACAGACGTGCGGAGCCGGGGTTGTGGGGGTCTCAGTTCCGGGGGTGCGGGGCCGGGGCGAGGGGGGCCTGCAGACGTGTACAATCGTCAGGCGTGGGCGGGCCACGTGTTTTTCTCCACCACCGCCACCACCCTCTTTCGACACTGGGGAGAGAGAGAGAGAGAGGAGCTTCTTCCTCATGTCAGCCTCGTGGAGCTGCTGACCCCCCCCCGGGTCAGAGGTAGAGCCCCAGTCCCGCCCCCTCTCTAGAAAACAGGGTCGCGGGGGGGCCGCTCACTGAGGGGGGGGTTCACTGGCCTCTGACCCGATTGTGCGATTAGGGCAGGTGGAGATTCGGATTCCTCATTGAATAAGATCAGATCACTTTTTTTTGGCCATAGACAGTTTCTCGCATTGGGGAACGTGTCTTTTCACAGACCCCAGCTTGCTCTCCGTGAGACACACAGACAGGGGTCAGAGCGCAGGGTCGGCCATTTATACGGCGCCCCTGGAGCAGTTGGGGTGAAGGGCCTTGCTCCGGGGCGGGATTGGGAGTAGGATTCGAACCGGGAACCTTCCAGCCACAGGCGCAGACCCTGAGCCACAGAGCCTCCACTCCGCCCCCAGTGGGGCCACAGGCCCTGTGATGTCAGTTGAGGTGATATTATAATAATAATAATAATAATGGGAGATGCCTCACACTGCTGTAGCTCTCTTCTGGATACCCCACTGAGAGATCTGTACAGGTCATGGGGATCCCCTGCACCAGCAGGGTGTACCCCCACCTGGATGATGCCCCAGATGTGTATGTGTGGGCTGGGGGGGAGGGGGGGGGGGTTATGGTGGTCTGTGTTATTTGCTGGGACTGGAGGGTATTGGCACCTGGGGCCCCCTGTGCCCCCTCTTCTTCGCCGAAATCCAGGAATTCACCGCCCCTTTCTCCCCCCTTGCCGCAGGTGAACCCCCCTCTCCCTCCCCCCTCCCTGCTCGCCCGGGGGACGTCATGGACAAGAGCAACACAGTGAAGATCTTCGTGGGCAACCTGGCCCTGGACACCTCCCAGGAGGAGCTGGCGGCCATCTTCGAGCCCTACGGCACGGTGGTGAGCTGCAGCGTGCTGCGGCAGTTCGCCTTCGTGCACCTGGCCGGCGAGGGGGCGGCGGCGCGCGCCATCCGCGAGCTGAACGGCCGCGAGTTCCGGGGGCGCAACCTGGTGGTGGAGGAGTCGCGGGGGCGCCCCCTGCACTCCACCAAGGTGTTCGTGGGCAACCTGAGCGGCCTGTGCACGGCCGAGGACCTGCAGGAGCTCTTCCAGACCTTCGGCAAGGTGCTGGAGTGCGACAAGGTCAAAGGTGAGTGTGTGTGTGTGTGTGGGGGGGGGGTTCTTCATGGGGTTCATGGTTTTAATGCTGCGGTTCTTACCGACTGCCTCGAGGCTCCGGCTGTCCCCCTCCTGGGCCTGGAGGTGTCCTCACCCCACCGCGGTCCTTCAGTCCTTTCACCCTGCAGGCCCCCCACGTGCCTGTTGGCTTCATTGCTTAATTGAAGCCCTAATTGCATTAACGAGTTTCTGGGCTGGGGCCTGCACTCCTGGTCCTGCGCCCTGCGGCCCCACGCATGGCTGCTGGCTTAATTACTTAACTGAAGCCCTCGTTTCCTTTGGCTGGCTCTTTGACGTCTCGATCCTGACCCTTGACCCTGCGGCCCCGCGCACGACTGTTGTTTTAATTACTCGATTGGGGCCCCAATTGCGTGAACGAGATCCCTCCCGTCACCCGCGCCTGCTGGCTTCTGTTCCAGCCCGGCTCTCAGTCGCTCAGTCGAACCCTTGGCCGCCTTGATAAAGTGTGACAGTTTTCAGCCCCTGTAGATGCGTGACGTTTCCTCGCCAGCGCGGCCTTTCGGAAGCAACGTGCGATTCCAGACTTTCTGGGAAGGAGGAGACTTGTGAGACGCTCGTGAGTTCGGTTCAGGCTTGAGTTGCGCAGACTGTTCAGACTTGTGGGTCTCCTGGAGTAGGACGGGGGACCCCTGATCTAGCGCGCCCGCCGTGCCCGTGAGAGCTGTGTGTTCTCGAGAAGGGGTCACCCGCGCCTCGCCTCTCTGGAGCAGAGCGCTCGCCGTCGTGCTGTTGTTTTGTAAAGATGACCTTGAGGGGTGACGGTGTTCGTGAGTGGGAGGTGTTAATGGGCCTGCTCGTTGTTCCATGCGCGTCCTAAACGACCCGCGTGCGTGCGTGCGAGGGGGGGGTCGTTGGTCGGTGGCGCCGTGGCCGTGCGGTGCGTTGTGAAAAGCGACGGGCGTGTTTTGGGGCGCGTTCCCTCTCGTGTTTCGCCCACTCAAGACTGCACGGAGGTTGAGCACGTCTCTAGGCGGGCAGACTGGTGTCGCGTCGTGCCTTTTTGTACCCCCCAGTAGACGTAAGTGGGCTGTCTAACTGGGTGTCGGAGTTCAGCTGGCCCAGTGTGTGTTTCTGTGTTGATCTGGAGCCTCGGGGATCTCCGAAGACGCCCAGTCTTGGAGGCGACTTGAACCTGTGAGCCCAGCCCTGGGCTTATAGAGCTCTGCGAGTTCTGTCTCGGGCGCATTTTCTGCTTCTGTTTTTTATGTCATTGACTTTTAGCGTGGAAAGACTTTCAGGAGTCTGCAGTTGGGAACAGAGGAGTGGTGGGTGTGGGCTGGACAAGGCCATGTTTTTATTTTAATTTGCCCGTCTCTCTTTTGACTGGATAAAATACATAAACAAAAGGGTCGTGGTTGTCAAAACTCCACCTGGACCCCAGACCTCAGTCCTGCAATTTCCCAGCTCAGGTGAACCCCAGACCTCCCCCACCAGAGCCAGTCCTGAACCTCGGCTCCCTGTCTCGCAGGTTACGCCTTCGTGCACATGGAGAAGAAGGAGGACGCGCTGCAGGCCATCGAGGCGCTCCACGGCACCTCCTTCAAGGGCCGGCCGCTCTCCGTCGAGCTCTCCAAGGTGCAGCCCAGCAAGCAGGCGCCCACCAGCAAGATCCCCTGCGTCAGCTGCGGCAAGCAGGGCCACTACGCCGGGGAGTGCCCGCTCACCAAGCCCTCGCTGGAGCAGTACCAGAGCCAGGCGGCCGTGGTGGCGGCCGCCGCCGCCGCCGCCGCGGGGCTGCCGCTGCAGGTGCAGCAGAGCGTGCACAACTCCGTCTACAACACGCCCGTCTTCGACCCCACCTACGCCGCGCTGAGCGGCCTCTCGGCGGCCATCGGCTCGGACGGCAACCCGGTCAGCCCGGCGGTGTACGGCGCCCTGGCCAGCCAGGTGTACGGCACCGTGGCCAACCAGCTGTACGGCTCGCCGGCCGGCAGCCAGGCCATGACCTCCGGGGACAGCCAGGCCTACAGCACGGTGACCAGCCCCGCCTACACGCAGGTGGCCAACAACACGGCCGCCGCCGCCGCCATCGCCGCCGCCGCGGCCGCCGCCGCCGCCTACAGCAGCCAGGTCTACGCCCCCGGCGTGGCCAACCAGATGTACGTGGGAGACGGCTCGGGCGCCAGCGCCGCGGTGAGCCAGGCCTACAGCGCCGCCTCGGCCTACAGCGCCGCCTCGGCCTACAGCACCGCCTCGGCCTACAGCGCGGCCCCAGCCATGTACAGCGCGGCCCCAGCCATGTACAGCGCGGCCCCGGCCTACAGCGCGGCGCCGGCCTACAGCGCGGCCCCGGCCATGTACGGCGCCGGGGGCGGCGTCTCGGCGTACGGGGCGGCCGGGGGCAACGACCCCACGGCGCAGGCCTTCTTCGAGGCGGCGCGGGCGCACTACTTCGCGCAGGGCCAGCAGGTCCTGGCCGAGCAGCAGGCGGGCGGGGGCTCCCCGGGGCAGGGCAAGGCCGGCGAGCGCGACCGCAGCCCCGTGCGCCGCTCCGGCCCCCTGCTGCCCGACCCGCTGCCCAAGTCCTACCCCTACCAGCGCAGCAAGCGCAGAGCCCTGCTGCCCACGCCCGCCAGCCGGCCCGAGGACGCCGCGGCCGCCATCGATGAGGAAGCATACGCCAGGTACGGCCGCGCCACGCCTCTTTTACACAGCAGTGCCCGCTACTGGGGACCCCAGTGTCTCTGGTACAGGGAACCCCAGTGTCTCTGGTACTCAGCTACCCCAGTGTCTCTGGTATTGAACTAGCGGTGCCCCGGTACTGGGAACCCCAGTGTCTCTGGTACAGGGAACCCCAGTGTCTCTGGTACTCAGCTACCCCAGTGTCTCTGGTATTGAACTAGCGGTGCCCCGGTACTGGGAACCCCAGTGTCTCTGGTACTGGGAACCCCAGTGTCTCTGGTATTGAACTAGCGGTGCCCCGGTACAGGGAACCCCAGTGTCTCTGGTACTGGGATATTAAACCAGCGGTGCCCAGGTACTGGGGTACCCCTGTTGTCTCTAGTATTAAACCAGCGGTGCCCAGGTACTGGGGTACCCTGTTGTCTCTGGAATTAAACCAGTGGTGCCCAGGGACTGGGGTACCCCTGTGTCTCTGGTATTAAACCAGCGGCGCCCAGGTACTGGGGTACCCCTGTTGTGTCTAGTATTAAACCAGCGGTGCCCAGGTACTGGGGTACCCTGTTGTCTCTGGAATTAAACCAGTGGTGCCCATGTACTGGGGTACCCCTGTGTACCGGTGCCGGGGTGTCCAGTTCCAAAGGGTTTCAGGGCAGTTGACTCGATGAAGGTGTTGATGCTCTCCCCCGGCCACCCTCGATTCTCGCCCCTCTCCTCCCGAGTCTTTCAGCTCCCTGTCTCTGACGGGAGGCGTCCTGCTGTGACTCCTTTGGCTTCTGGGCGAAGTCCCATCCCGTCCGGAGCGAGTTCTCGTTCCTGGCCCGATCCCAGGCGACGGCAGCTCGTTCCCGACTGTGTTTAACCTGTAGCCCCTGGTCTGATAGACGTAACAGATATGTCATTGGCCTAAGTGGTTTGCATTTTAGCTTAGTAACTTAATCCAATTAGTAACTTAATTGGATACTAATTGACTTAATTGGCTTGCATCATAGCCTTCAGTGACTTAATTGGCTATTAAATGACTTAATTGCTTGCATCATAGCCTTCAGTTATTTAATTGGCCCTTAATTGATTTAATTGGCTTGCATCATAGCCTTCAGTGACTGAATTGGATCTGAGGGCCAGGTGGGCTGCTGTGGTCTGTGGCCTTTCCTCTGCCCCTCGATGCCCATGAAGAGCTGTGTCTTCGTGCTGTTTGCCGGCGCGGCGGGGTTTTGAGGGCTTGGGGCCGCAGGGTGGCCTGTCCCTGTGCTGACGGGGCGTCCGCCTGTCTCTCTCCTCCGCAGGTACTACGCCGACTATTACCAGCAGTACCAGTACCAATACCAGTACCAGTACCCGTACCAGTACGAGTACCCCGCCGCGACTCCGGAGCCCGACGTCGAGGCTCAGCCGGCGGCCGCCGCCGCCGCCCCCACCCCCACCATCCCGGATGACACGGGCCCGCCAGGGGAGTCGGCGCCCGCCGCGCCCGCCACGCCCACGCCCGCCGCGCCCACAGCGTATGAGCCGCCGCAGCCGTCGCCTCAGCAGGAACCGCCCGACCGCCGCCCCGACCTCCCCGCCCAAGAGCACACCCCAGAGCCCCCCTTCCGATAGCCGCCGCCCGCGCCCCGGGGGAGGGGGAGCGCGTGTCTGCGCGCGTGCGTCCGCCCCGTCGCCTGCGGCCCCCACCCGCCCGAGACTGACCCACGCCCTGTCCGGCCCCCCCACGCGCCCCCGCGGGGCCCCGCAGTCCTGCAGCGAGAGTTGGCCCTCGCCCCCCTCCGCTGTCTGAGCAGCGACCGGCCCCTCGGCGGGGGGCGTCTCTCCAGACAGAGGCGGCCGGAGTTCGGACGGGCAGAGACCCCCAGGCGGGCCCACCCTGTCCCTGGCCCGCCCAGGGCCCGGGAGCAGCTCGTTCGGAGCCGGACATGCTTCCGTCTGGCCAGAGCCTCGGCCCTGGGGAGGCCCCGGAGTGGGATCTGGAGTCAGCGGGCCTTGTTCCATTTCGGATGCGTTATGCCCTCTCTCCCCGCTTCTGTTCGTCACGGAGCGGCTGGGAGGCCGGAGAGCCCTCCGCTCTGTGGAAACGATCCAGGCCACCTGGTGGACCGAAGCTGGGGCAGTGTGTCTGTGTGTGCGTGCGTCTGTGTGCCTGTGCATTTGTGCAAGCGTGCATGTGTGTCTGTCTGTGTGCAAGCGTGCGTCTGTGTGCGCGTGCGTGTGTGTCTGTGTGTGCAGGCGTGCGTGTCTGTGTGTGCAGGCGTGCGTGCGTGTCTGTGTGTGCAGGCGTGCGTGTGTGCGTGTCTGTGTGTGCAGGCGTGCGTGTGTGCGTGTCTGTGTGTGCAGGCGTGCGTGTCTGTGTGTGCAGGCGTGCGTGTGTGTCTGTGTGTGTGCAAGCGTGCACGTGCGTGTGTGTGTGCAAGCGTGCGCACGGGCACCTGCGTTATGGAACGGGGTTCGGCCGGTGTCACTTTCCGAAGGCCGGAATACCGGGAGGGCGTGGAGCCGGCAGCCCCGACCTCCGTCTCTGTCCGACACGCAAGCCCGCCGCCGGGACGTTCCCCCCCCCCCCCCCCCCCCCAGCTCTGCGGGTGTAGGAGTGTTTGATTGCGGCACACGGGACAGGACACGTCTCTCTCCTCGGCCATATCCGGGGGCTGCGTTGAGGGGTTTGGTGCAGGACTCATAGCTGTTGGCCGCGGCCCCGGCAGGGGAGGTAGGAGCACTGGGTCATGTCTTAACGCGATCCCCACGCACCCCCCCACCTGCGGTGCAGCCTGTGCCCCTCTGTGCCTGTACCCCGGGCCGGGACGGCCCCCCAGTTCCTGTAGATCCGTTTGTTCCCATTTCTCTAGAAAACCACCCAGCGCGCTAAGGCGGACTTCACCCTCTCTCTCTGCAGTCTGGCCATGTTTCTGTGTTAAGTGTAGGCAGGAGAGGAATGTGGACATGTGTTCAGGCCAGATCTGTTTTAAAATTTTTTTTCTTTTTTTTTTAAAAAAAAAAACAAACACAAACATTCGTTTTGAAAGTTTTCATCGTTTTGGCTCTGGATTTTACTGTTTTTTTTTCCCGTTTGGTTTTTTTTTTCTCCTCCCTCATGGTTATTTTTTATGTAATCAATAAAATAAAGGCTCTTTTGATCAGTGTTGTAACGTAGGGCTTGAATTTTGTATTTTTGTTTTGTATTTAATTTTCATTTTTTTTATTTTTATTTTTTTTTTACCTGACAGCCCCAGTAACCCCCCTCCCCTTTTCCTGATCCCAAGAGGCGGAGCAGTGGTTAGGAACGTCCAAGATTAATTGCCAAGAATTCCTGCCTAAATCATTATCCCTTTGTTGGAGAGGGATTTGGGATGAGGAGGTGTCCGTACACCAACCATTCCTGCCTCTTTCCAAACTGCTCCTCCCTGGAATACCACAGCCAACCTAGGTAGTTGCTCTGATCCTGGGATCTGGAATGCTATTCCCGAAGATCCTTTCGAGTTCCTCTATAGGTGACCTCACAGGCCCTGTGGATGCCATCTTAGAAAGCTTCAAATAATAACACCACCGACGCAGTTTCCCTTGAACAGGCAGATGTCCCGTGCGGCTTCCAGTATTAAATTGTTTCTGGGGGTCAGGAGCTGAACGCATCGGAAATTCGTGGGGCGAGGGCACGGCGGGGCGCCCCCCGAGCCCACCTGCGTGCACGCCCTCCCCCCCACCGCTAGCCAGAGGGGGGTCTCCCCCCTCAGCCCCCATGCCTCCCTGCCCGGTGTGGGTCAGCGGTGTGGGTCTCCGGGCGCCGGGCCTGTCCGTATCCTGCGCGGTAGCCGAGTCCCCTGCCCTGCTCGGGTGGCGAGCCGGACTGTGCTGCTGCGTCAGGTGTCTGGTGAGCCCTCACCCCTGAACCAGTATACCAGCACCACTGGCCCCAGCAGCAGCAGCCCCAGTTTTCCTTGAGGTTGCTTTGCGCTTCATTTCTGAGATCTGACCAGCTCAGATCAGGGGGTTGTAGTCCCACCTGATTTATCGATTCTGGGGTCACTCCTCCAGTGTCTGCTGTAGGAGAGACTCTGCAGCGCTTTGGTGGTAGCCCACTTGGTTTCTCTCCTGCGTCTGAAGCCCTGCAGCATTCCTATAGATGAAAGGCGCTGTATGAAGTGCGCAGGCTTATCATTTTAGAGCAGCTGGGATTTATCTTTCAGTAGCTGATCAATCCCAGGACCTCATCTCGTTATTTCTTGAAAGGAGCCGGGGGGGGCTTCGGCAACGGAGTCGGGCAGCTTGCTGCAGACCCCCGCCACTGTTTGTGTACAGCTCTTCCCTTTACTTTCCGCTGGCCTTGTTTGGTTGTTTTTTTTTTTTATTGCCTTTCAACGCCGATTCTGAGTAAGTCCACCGGAATGACGTAGTGTAGTGTTCTCCGGTTAAGACTAAAGATATTCAGTTCCCTCGGCCTGTTGGCGTGGGGGCATTACTGAACTTGAGGAACTCTCAGATGCAGACGTTAAAGATCCCGGGACAGAAAATCTGAGTTGACGCCTACTCTGGTCTTTGGGAGGTCCATCCTGTGGGCTGGAGGTGTTTTCGTCCCGGGGCAAGAGTGGGGTTTGTCTGGCCCCCGAGAACTGATTTGCCACATTCGTCCTCCTCCTCCTCCTCTTCTCAGGCTACCTGAGTTCGGCATGCAGGTGTTTTCTGAGCTGGCGGCTTTGTGATGTGAAACTCTTGTGGATTTCTTTCTTCGGGGGTGGAGTGGGGTGTGGGGGGGGGGTGCTGGGGCTGGGGTTCGGGTTGGGGGGGGGTCCCCACGATGTTTCGGAATGCTGAAATAAAAATACGGATTCAAGCCCTACTCGGAAGCAGTGGTTTGTGGGTGTGCTGTTTGATGAGCGGTTGGGAGCCGGGGGGGGGGGTCAACCCGGGGACACGAAGAAACCGCTGCCGATGCCGTCTCGACCCCGACCCCCCGCCCCCCATCCCACGCACACGCATCCTCCCCCCCCCCCCTCGCCGTACAAGTTCCGCCGGCGCCGCCCAGACCGCTGTCTTCGTCCCGGTCCGCCTCACAAACACCGGGCCACTGCCCAAGCCCACTGCCACTGCAGCAGCCCAGCATGCCCACGCGCGGGCCAGGGTCCGGGTCCGGGTCCGGGTCCACTGGTTTCTGGACCGGGGGGCGGGAGGAGGCCAGTCCCAAGTCAGGGTAGGCGAGGGAACAGCCGAGTCAGGGCCGAGGTCAGCCGGCACACCAGCCGGTCCGATGTGCGAGATCATGGGGAGAGCCAGCCAATCAAAACTCGGGTCATGGGGGGGGAGCCAGCCAATCAAAAGTGAGGTCAGGGGGGGAGCCAGCCAATCAAAAGTGAGGTCAGCAGGGAGCAAGCCAATAACTCAGGTCAGGACAAAAGCAGTTGAGTTCAGGTGCACTGCCTGTGCTGCACTGGAAGTTGGTGAGACTGCAGCAATTTAGGGGTGAAGACCAAAATCGACCAGAACCTACACTAGGTTTTCGACGTTTGTTTGTTTTTTTTCATTTTTAACCCCCAACTTCCTTGGCAATATCAAGAGGCTCCCGTTGTCGTCCGGAGAAGCTCTTTTTAGTTTGTGTGTTTTTTTTTTTTGACGTCCTCGTTTTGTTGCGAGCAGTGGGCCGAGGCAGGGCGCGCCGCGGGTGTTGCAGTGGCTGGGAACCTTGTGTTTTTGACATACCTGCCTGCCTGCGCGTGCGTGTGTGTGTGTGTCTTGTTCCTAACCTGCTTCCGCCTGGTGCGTGTACACACACACACACACACAACTGAGGTGTTCCCCCTGTGCTCCACACAGCTGGGAGGATAGGCAGCCACAGCCGCTGCAGGTTTAAAGGGGGCGTGACGCCTGGCCCCCTCCCGCCCCCGCCCCCCACCCCCGGACCCTGCGATCTGGGCCGCGTCCCGGGCAGAGCGTGGCGCCAGCGGGGAGCCGCGATGGCGAGAGAGGTGAGTGCGGGGGTGCATGCGCCACGTCTGCCGAACCGTCTCGGGGGTGTCCCGACCCTCTGCGGCCCCTGTGCCCGAGGTCAGAGCACGGCCCTCTTCCTCTTCTCCGAGCCCGTCCCCTGGGGAGCCCTCGCCGTCCCGGTTTCAGGAACGCCACCCTGCGCCCGGACCCCCCGAAAAAAAACGCTCTTCTTCCTCCTTGCCCTCCCGCCCCGCCCTCGGCCGTCGTAGCCGGGCTTGCGCCTCTCCCGAAAACCGCCCCGTCGAGGCGCACGAGAAGGGTTGGCGGTTCGCTCTCGAAGGGCGGCCCGTTCCAGACCCCCGCCACCCTTCGTGTAAAGAAGGGCCTCCCGTTTTAACTGCGCCTGCTCTTGGTTTGCACCTGCAGCGCTTGGCTCTTGTCCCAGCAGGTGATGGCTCTCTTCTCTTCTTGTGCTGACCTTCTGACCTCTGAAGGTGAGTTCCTCCGGGTGGCCGAGGTGAGATCAGGGGTGTCCGAAATGAACGGAGAGAATCTGCTGGGGGAGAGGGTGGGGGGGGGGCGTTGAGAGTGTGATCTTCGAGCGGCTGGACACGCTGAAAGGACTGGGGTACCCCTGTGTGGCTCCCTGCGCCCTCCTTCCACACGCGACCTGGGGGCCAGACCAGACCCCGGACCGCACTGGACTGCCGGGACCCGGGTCCTGCAGGTCCTGCAGGCAGGGGTGTGGGAAAGGCGTGAGGTGGGCCTGTTCTCTGGGCGCCTGCGGCTCACGCCGGTGTTGAAGTGTCCCGGGGGGGTGCGATTCAGAGTCCCCTTGAAAAGGCCGAGCACGTGGAGTGTCGGTGCTGAACACTGTTGCTGCAGCTCCTCCTCCGTGAGTTCAGCCCTCGCCGCGTCTCTGACACGGGGCCGGGGGCGAGCTCGCCCTCTTCCAGGCGGTTCTGTCCCGCGGATTTGCCTCCTTCGGGCGCGACGTATTCCCCGTGGGACGTTTCCTGGGAAGCTTGAGAGAGGCGGGGTCGACGTGGGCGGGGGCACGCACCCCGTCGACCAGTCGGGGGGGCAGGGGGCTTACCTGCGTGAGGGGACGGCAGGCCGTCGAGGTGAGGTGAGGGGCTCTGCGCCCCGATAGGGTTCAAAGCATGCGGTACCGCCACTTCCTTCCTTTGAGAAGGGGACGTCTTTCCAGGGGAAGTCACAACCCAGTGTGCCAGCATGTGGTTTGCCTTATGAATACTGTTTTAGAGATTAAACCTGGATGGGGGGCCCCGAGTTCTGTTCCGGCGCCGGGGTGCTGTCTGTGTGGAGTTTGCGTGTTCTCCCAATATCCGAGAGGGTTTCCCGTGGGCGCTCTTGATTTCCTCCCGCAGTCCGAAGACATGCCGGTAGGTTAACTGGCGTCTGGGGAAAATGATCCCAGGTGTGAGTGTGTGTGTGTGCCCTGTGATGGACTGGTGTCCCCTCCAGGGTGTATCCTGCCCTGTGCACCTGGCTTGCTGGGAAAGGCTCCAGCTCCACCATGCCCCCGTACTGGGTGAAGCAGCTGGATGGATATCTTTGGGGAATTTCGAAGCACAAGAGGGCAGCTTTCGGGTACATACAGTGTTTGGAGTGGACAGCCCGGGGCTCAAGCGACGGTGTCTGGCGACTGTGACCCCTCCGAGCGGGGGGGACGGTGGCGATTCAGCTCTGAAGGAGACGATGATGCCTAGACGCCTCCCTCGCCGTTCCCCGATCACTTCAGCTGAGGCTCGATTGCTCCGTCGATCCGGGGAGCCGAGGATCGCTTCAGCCCCTGGGGATTGGCTTCGGGAAAGCTGGGGCGATGGAAGAGCCGGGCCTGCTGGGCCCTCCAGAGGACAAATCCGACCCGGGAGGAAAACGGGCCCGAGGAGTGAGCCTGGCGGGCCGATCCGACCCGCCCACTTGTTTACGGTTGTGAGCTGAGCGGGCCTTGTGTGTCGTGTTCCTCGGGAAACGTGTTCAAGCTTCAGACGGTGGGGGGAGGGGGGCTGCTAATAAAGACGGTTTTTCCACCAGACCAGCGTGTGGTCCTTGTGGTTCTTGACCGTGGCTGGAGAACTCCTCGTGTCCGCTGTCGATCCTGACGGTAACGCGCCTCAGACGGATGGGCCTGAGCGACCCATCTGTCTCCGGGTCCGCCGGCTCCTCTGGTTCTGTCCCAGTTGTCTCAGGCTCTGAACCTTCAGACGGACACAGGATGTTCCCAACGTCCATGGGGGAGGTGTGGCTCTGTGTTCAGACCAGACAGGACCGGGCCTCGCAGAGAGGTGTGGCTCTGTGTTCAGACCAGACAGGACCGGGCCTCGCAGAGAGGTGTGGCTCTGTGTTCAGACCAGACAGGACCGGGCCTCATGGAGAGGTGTGGCTCTGTGTTCAGACCAGACAGGACCGGGCCTCACGGAGAGGTGTGGCTCTGTGTTCAGACCAGACTGGACCGGGCCTCACGGAGAGGTGTGGCTCTGTGTTCAGACCAGACTGGACCGGGCCCCGTCAGAGAGCTGTGGCTCCTTGTCTGGACCGGACTGGGCCTTGTCTGGGAGGTGGGGCTCTGCGTCTGTGAGGAGGAGGAGCAGCTGTGACCAGCGCTGTCCGTGCAGCCAGTCCCACCTCCTCGCTCGGACCAGGGGTCGGGCAACGGTTCTTCCCTGGCTCAGGCCTGTGAGCAACCACGGAGGGACAGGTGGGGTCAGACAGGGACGATCCGCTGGTGGTGGACACTGGGCTTCCTGCGAACGATCCCAGAGAAAGACCTTGCGACAACATGCAGCTCGTCCCAGGCACCCACAACTCTCTGTGTAAAGCAGCGTCCCTCCCCACCACTACCCACCGGTTCCCTGTGACACGGCTCGAGCCATTGTGTCGTCAGGGAGCTGAGGCTTCTTGAGCTTCATCCCCACCCCTCCAGTGATCTGCCCCCACAGACTGAGCCCACCCCCATCACTCTGCCTGTTCCCCAGCCTGGGCGATCTCCTGCTCTCCTGCTCTCCTGCTTTCCATCGGGATGACAGAAGTCTTAAAACTCCCGGGGTGGGAGATTAAAGGTGAGCCGTAGGGGAGGAAGGAGCCCAGGTGCTCTCTGGACATGCTTGGCAGGCGCTGGCTGCAGCTTCTGGGCTGGTGGCGGGCGAGCGCTCGGAGGGGAGCGTCCAGACCAGCGCCACGGACCGTTACGGTCGTCCCGGTTTGCCGTCGTTGCCACCGGATCCCCACTGGCCCTGGGAAGCTCCCTTCATAGACACGCACGGCCTCCTGGGCCGATCGCGATGAGTCAGTTGAACGTGTGTGTGTGTGTGTGTGTGTGTGTGTATATATAGCGCCTTTCGCCACCAGGTTGCCCCCAAGGCACTGGACAGAGCTGTGCGACGGGACGTGACACTACACTCCAGAAAGAGGAAAGGGCCAGGAGAGAATGGAGGAACCACAAACGTCCTCAGTAAGCAGGCAACAAACACCTCTCAGGGTCCATGGTCAGCTGGCCATGCTAACATTGTACAGTTCAAAACAAGGACTGAGTGTGCCAGAGCTCCATAAAGACCCTCCTAAACGAGAGCTGTAGGGAGTCAGAGTGTACTCTCTCTAAGCTATGTAAGTTTAAGGATGAGGATGATAAATTGGTGACGTTAAGATAATCGGGGTCTCTCAAGACAGTTCCTTGTGTTTACACTGGAGGAAATAGGAGCAGGGGAGGGAGGGGGGGTGGGCTGAGAGAAACAGCTGTTCCAAGATCAGCACGTCAATATTCTGCCGTTAAAGGGGGCGTGTCCGACACCCCCCCCTCCGCGCTCACCTGCTTCCTCGAGAACCTCCGGGGGGACTCTCGCTCCGCCCCCGCCCCCCCCCCCAAACACCACCACGCGCTGCCGCCCCGCCCCCCTCGCCTTCCCGGGTCGGAACCCGATCCCCCACCACCCCCCGCGCCGGGGGTGCCGGTATTTAACCCGGGCCGGTCACGTGTGTCGCTTCTGACCAGGAAAGCAGTACTGGCGAGAGACAGCACCGGCGGCAGCGGCCCCACCAGCAGAAACCAGCACCAGCACCAGCACCAGCCACAAGCGCACGGGCGCCCGTCTGAGAGAGATCTGGACCTGCCTTCTGCCCCCCGAGGCGTGTAGACGGCGTTCCCCACCTGCCCCTCCCCCGGAGACGAGAAAGCCCCCCCTCTGAGCAGGGTCCAGCGCCTGAGACGACCCCCGGGCCTCGAGCAGCGCGAGCGGACGGGACGCTGAGGTGTTTGCAGACGGAGGAGAGCCGACGAACAGGGCGCCGACATGACCCAAGTGGAGCAGCAGGTGCAGTACAGCACCTCCTACGTGGTCACTTCCACCGAGGAGTACATGACGCAGGAGGACGACTGGGACCGCGACCTCCTGCTGGACCCGGCCTGGGAGAAGCAGCAGAGGAAGGTAGGAGCCCGGTCTGAGCCGGGGGGGGGGAATCGGTTTCTGCTGGCGGGGGGACTTGGAAAGGGAGCCCTAAAACGAGAGGCAGGACGCGCGTGAGGCCGTGGGGCGGTTGGCTCTCCAAGGAGTTTCTCTTCCTTCTAAAGACCCCAAAACAACAACAACAAAATACACGCAGGTGTGCGAATAGCTGAGCTGTGGGCTTTGAAAGGGAGCCCCCCCTCTCTCTCTCGCGCCGGGGGGGACCCGGGGCCGCAGCTCGCTCGGGAGCCGGCCGGAGTCGGACCTCTCTCCGCCCCGGGTGGTTTCGGCGGCTCCAGCTGCCCCGGGCAGTCGCACCTGCTGCGGGCGCATTCCGCAGCGCATAGCTGAGAGGGCTATTTCTAACCCTAACCCCACCCCCAGAGTTTCTTGACCTTACAGTACCCCCTAAAAATACCGCCGTGATGATGATGATGATGATGAGTTCACCAAATCCGAGCGGATCCCGGGGACCGAGCTGTGCCCCTGAGCGAATCCCGCACCAACGGCGAAACCCTCTTAGCGCTCTTATCAATAAGGATGAAGGAGCTGACGGAAGCGCTCGGGGGTCGGTGTGTGTGTGTGTGTGTGTGTCCTGGAGGGTCATTGCTTATCCAGCTGGTTCTTTTGAGGAGGATAGCCGACACCGCTGCCCCCCCCCTCCCTGGCCTATACTGAGAAGCACGGCTAAGACGGGCGCTGGCCGGGGGGTGTCGGTGACGTCAGCGGGGGAGGCGGGAGGTTTATTAATAACGGGAACGGCTCGCGTTCTGAACGCGCCCCTCGGGGTTCGTGCTAAAACGCAACGGGACAATTTCAAGGGGCTTTTTTTCTTCCGCCTCCTCAAAGACGTGTCGATGAATCCCCTTGCTCCTCAGTCTACCGGGCAACGTTGCTTCTGCATTTTCTCTCTCTCTCTTTCCCCAGTCCAAGTATCATTTTTAACAAAAATGGGGGATACATGTTAAAAATGCTACGTGGACCCCCCCCCCCCCCAATAAAAACACGCCAGTTAAAACAATTGGACGCAATTGTAAACGCAGGTGATCTTCAGAAGTTCAATGCATTTATACCTCAGCGCGCCGGAGAGAAACTCTTATTTTAAACCGGACCGGCACCTGGCGCTGATCCGAGCCTCCTCACCCAACCCCCCCCCCGGGCACCTGGCGTCGCACCGGGCAGGTTCTCGGGCTGAGCGCGCTGCCCGGGGTGATTAACGGGGCTCCGGCTGATTAGAGCAGCCGCGCGCCAGAGACGCCACGCTGGGCGCGAGGGGATCGACAGCGGATTCCTGTCGGGACTGAGCGACCCGGACAGATGGGAGAGAGAGGGAGCGAGAGACTCCCAGAGACCAGAGAGAGAGGCTAGATCAGAGCAGAGAGAGGAGTCTGGATCAGAAAGAGGAGTCTGGGAGAGAGACAGGAGTCTGGGACAGGAGTCTGGTCCAGAAAGAGGAGTCGGGGAGAGAGTCTAGATCAGAAAGAGGAGTCTGGGAGAGAGGGAGAGGAGAAGGACAAGCTGGAGCACACACGGTGCTCAGTGGGACCCGTCCGTACTGCTGATCATACAGCACTGTCCAGACCCGTATCGAGCTCGCTCGCAGAGTACAGCCACGCCTCTAGAACCCGGGGCTGCCGGGGGGTCTGGGACAGGCCGAGAGGAGAGGAGGGGGGGGCGTCCGACGCAAATAGAATCATCTTCTAAAAATACCCACCCCTCGCCCTCCGCGCTTCCTCTCCGCCTCCATGACGTCTGCCCGATATTATTTACCAAAAAAAAACACTTTCTCTTTAATCCGCTGTAATTAAACACTTGTAATCAACACGCGTGCCCGCGGCGGTGGGGGGAATGATGTCACTCCTTGCAAATATCGGCGGCGTCACGCGTCGCTCCGGCCGGCCGAGCGCCTGTCCGGCAGCAGCAGAGCGAGTTTTAGAGCTGCACCGCTCCGCGTCACCTGCGCGTCTCGGGCAGGCAGTGTCCACCGAGACCTTCCAGCGGTCTCCCGTCTTCCTCCTTCCCAGTCGTTTTTCAGTTTCCCGGCTTCTCTTCCACCTTTCTTTTATCGGAGGCACGCGGAGAACTCCTCCAGCCTCTCCCGACACGCTGGTCGCCCTGGCTCCGCTCATGGCGGAGTGAGCGAGCGCCCGGTCTCTAGGAGAAAGAGCCGGGCACGGCTTGGCGAACATCCTCCTCGTGTGTGGCGTCTGCTCCGACTCGGGGGACTTTGAAAAGCACAGGCCAGTCACTGGCGTGTGAAGGGGGCGACCCCTGCAGACACCAGGGCTGCTTGGACAGATGTGGGTTTGGGGGTGGGGGGTGAAAGGTCAGAATCGTCAGGCAGGTTACAGGTGTGAGCCCCGGCGCTACCCGGAATTTCGATCGGGTTGATTAGTCCACCCTGTTCTCTGGCAGGAGCGAGCGATCAATTCTGTGTATTTAACATCAGTGCAGTGTGACCCCCAGCACTGACCCCCACCGGACACCCCAGTGCAGTGTGACCCCCAGCCCTGACCCCACTGGACACCCCAGTGCAGTGTGACCCCCAGCACTGACCCCACTGGACACCCCAGTGCAGTGTGACCCCCAGCACTGACCCCACTGGACACCCCAGTGCAGTGTGACCCCCACCGCTGACCCCACTGGACACCCCAGTGCAGTGTGACCCCCCCAGCCCTGACCCCACTGGACACCCCAGTGCAGTGTGACCCCCAGCCCTGACCCCACTGGACACCCCAGTGCAGTGTGACCCCCAGCACTGACCCCACTGGACACCCCAGTGCAGTGTGACCCCCAGCACTGACCCCACTGGACACCCCAGTGCAGTGTGACCCCCACCGCTGACCCCACTGGACACCCCAGTGCAGTGTGACCCCCAGCACTGACCCCCACTGGACACCCCAGTGCAGTGTGACCCCCAGCACTGACCCCCACTGGACACCCCAGTGCAGTGTGACCCCCAGCACTGACCCCCACTGGACACCCCAGTGCAGTGTGACCCCCAGCGCTGACCCCACTGGACACCCCAGTGTAGTGTGACCCCCAGTACTGACCCCACTGGACACCTCAGTGCAGTGTGACCCCACTGGACACCCCAGTGCAGTGTGAGCCCCAGCCCTGACCCCACTGGACACCCCAGTGCAGTGTGAGCCCCAACCCTGTCCCCACTGGACACCCCAGTGCAGTGTGAGCCCCAACCCTGTCCCCACTGGACACCCCAGTGCAGTTTTCCAGCCTGTTAGAGGTACTTGAAACAGGACATGAGTGGGTTATTTCCGTGATCTAAAACGTTTGCTTGAGGATGTGCCTGGAAGAGCCAGTTTAGAAAAGTGGGACACAGGTTCCTGATGACCTCGTTAACTCATCACTGGCTTAGCTGTAGTTGAACAGCTTCTCCCAGCAGGTCTGGGCTCCGATTTGGCTAGATCTGGAGAACCAGCTGGGGCTGGAGCTGGCCTCTCTGCCCCACAGCGTGGGGGGGTCACTGCCAGTCTTTCTGTCCCCATGATCCCCAAGTCATGTTTGGTGGCAGCAGCGATTAAGCGATTCACGATCAATGAAGTAATTGATCAAGTCAGTGGCTGAACTAGTGGTTGGAACAGCGAAGGGAGGGAGGGATGGGTCAGGAGTCAGAAAGGAAGTATTTGTTGGCGTATGTACCGATGTCCTAGAGTGGTCGTCGGTTCTTCAGACAGACCAGCTTGTATATAGTCTGTACGCCCTGTTTTCAACCGGACCGTGATCTGGGTCGGCCCTCGGTGACCAGTTTGCAGTTCCAGCTTAGCTGGTTCGATTTCAGACCGAATGTCTTGGCGCTTGGGCTGCTTCCACGCAATTAGTGATGTAACTAGACTGCTCACAGTTTCTGTTGCCTGCCGATTTCTCTGTGGCTAATAAGCAGGGCCTCGGCCCAGTAGACGCTGCGAGGGCTCTGGGATCGAGGGATCCAGGCGATCGGCTCCGAGAGGGAGAGTCACCGAAGGCGGGCGGGCGCAGGTGGGATCTGGCGGCGGAATGGTGTGGGGTGGGGGGGAGGGGTCCCCACTGGCCTCCTCCACTGCTCCGGCAGAGGCTCAGCCCGGCGGGATCCCAGCTGGATCTGGACCTGAGCCGGACCGCTGACCCTGGCGTTTGCCGGCAGCTCCGCGCTCGTGTGTCAGTGTGAGCCCAGCGGGGCGAGAGAGCTCCAGCTTCGGAAACGTTTCCCCCGGAGTCCTCCGAGTGTCCACTGTCGGGCGTGGATAAGGATCAGACGTTCTGGGCTAGTCCGTTCTTTGTCATTCCGATCTTCCTGGCTCGTCCCAGTGGCGTGATTTAAGTGTCACGTGCCGCGGCTGGGGGGCGCTTCTGCCTCGCGGGTTCGAGCCCACCCTGTGTGTGGAGCTTGCACGTTCTCCCCGCGTGCGTGTGGGTCGTCACCGGGCCACTTGCGGGCTCTGTAGATGTGTCCACCCCACCGTGGACTGACGCCCCGGTCGGGGAGTGGGGTCGCCTGCCCCTTGTGTTTCCAGGACGGGATACGAGTTGCCCTAACCCTGAGCAGGAATATCCGTTCAGGAAGTAACGCAGTGGAAGGAGACAATTCCTCATTCCCAGAAGTGGCCTGTCCTGGAAAAGCCCAAACTGGTGACACCTGTGTATTTTTGGGTTGCCCCATATGAAGATATCTCCCATTCTGACTGCCCTGTATAACCTGGCCTTTCCGACCCTCTGAAACCTGACACGAGCCGGGGTCGGGGGGTCAGGGGTGAGGGGTCAGAGGTGAGGGTGGCACAACTGTTGGCTGAGGGGGCGGGACACAGAGGCATGGGGCCACTTGGAGCAACAGGAGCGACCCTGTTGGACTAGGAGAGGCAGGAGGAGGTAGGAGAGCAGCAGCAGAAAAAAGGCAACGAGGGAAAGTGGGGACAGATGCTTTCGTGATCACGGGGTTTTACAAGAACATCGACCAGCGCTAAAATACTGGATACTGCTTTGATGGGTCCACTCTCTGCGCCTGAATCGGCACAGCAACTCTGTTTGGGCGAGAGTGTTGAACTGATCCCAGGGTCTCATCTAGGTCCGCCTTGAGGGCAACCACAGTATGGGCTTCAGCAGAGCGGCTGGGCGGCTCGTTCCACTCTCCCACCACCCTTAGTGTCAAGAAGTCCGTCTCCACGTAGCTCCCACTTCCGCCTTCGTTTCCACCCGCCCTTCCTGGTTCGCGGTTCACCGAGGAAGTCCCGACGCCCTGGACGATTTCGGGCACCTGGGTCGCGCTGAGCGCCGGGCCGGGCTCAGGATCGGAGCCCTCCAGTTCCTCCGGGGTGTCGGTGTGCAGGGAGGGCCGATCGGGTGGCAGCTGCTATTCTAGATGCCCTGTCCTTATAGGGCAGTGTCTATAAACTGCTGGGGCACGCGGGGGGAGGGGGTGGGGGGCGTGAGCTCATGCAGGTATTTTGGAGGAGCAGGGAGCTTGATGGGGGGGGGAGGACACAGATGGCGGAGCGATTGTTACGTGTGTGTCTTCACGGGGGTGGAGGGGACGGCCGGTTCTGGTCCGGAGAACCGGCCCGGGCCGCGGATTCGAAGGCCCGGGAGGTCGGTGCGCCGGAGGGGAGGGGTGACGGACCGGGGCGCTGGGTCAGGCGCAGTCAGGGCTCCGGCCTCCCGACTGGGGGGTTTCGGGTTCAAATCCCAGGAGAGGCGCCAAGGTACTCTCCAGAACCTTGTGTGGAAGAGTGAACAGATGTAAACTGCTTTGTATGAAAGTGTCGGCCAAATGAGTTAATAATTAATAGTGGTTAGAGGCCAGTGAGACCAGGGTAAAAGCACAATACAGTGCAGTAGAGCCCAGTGAGATCGGGGTAAAAGCACAGTCCAGCGCAGTAGAGCCCAGTGAGATCGGGGTAAAAGCACAGTACAGCGCAGTAGAGCCCAGTGAGACCAGGGTAAAAGCACAGTACAGCGCAGTAGAGCCCAGTGAGACCAGGGTAAAAGCACAGTACAGTGCAGTAGAGCCCAGTGAGATCAGGGTAAAAGCACAGTACAGTGCAGGAGAGCCCAGTGAGATCAGGGTAAAAGCACAGTACAGTGCAGGAGAGCCCAGTGAGATCAGGGTAAAAGCACAGTTAGAGGACAGCAGAGCCCAGTGAGATCAGGGTAAAAGCACAGTACAGTGCAGTAGAGCCCAGTGAGATCAGGGTAAAAGCACAGTACAGTGCAGTAGAGCCCAGTGAGATCAGGGTAAAAGCACAGTTAGAGGACAGCAGAGCCCAGTGAGATCAGGGTAAAAGCACAGTACAGTGCAGTAGAGCCCAGTGAGATCAGGGTAAAAGCACAGTACAGTGCAGTAGAGCCCAGTGAGATCAGGGTAAAAGCACAGTCCAGCACAGTAGAGCCCAGCGAGATCAGGGTAAAAGCACAGTACAGATTAGATAAACTATTTTGTGAAGATCTACACAAGATTAGTTTTGATTTTTTTTTTAAATTACATTAAGTGGCCTGACGCATATGGAGAAAATGTGTTGCGGTACTCCTCCGCCCAGTTTAACATTGCCCCAGACGTCACTTCGAAACCCTGCAAGGCAGTCACAGCGGGTCCCAGCCATGCAGGAGCGTCACCTATCGCCTATCGGTATTGATCGATATGATCCCACTCCGACTCCCCACTTTCACCTCTGCCACCTTGTGGAGACGGCCAGAACTGCAGACCCTACCCCACCCCAGAACTGGAAGCCTGCGGCTGTCCGTCAACACTCTGGACTCGGTCGCCTATAAATCAGGATGACCCTGTATGTTGTCCTCTCTGGCCGGATTGAGCCACATTGCAGCTCCCAGAATAATTACTCTGCTGACTCCTTTGCTCCGAGTGACTCTCGGAGACTGGGCTGACGTCGCGAGTCAGAGAGCTGCTCCAGGGGGTCACTGGGGGTCAGCACTGGGAGGATCTGGTGGGTCACATTACTTTAAGAGGGTGTCCTTACAACTGGGAACACAGGGGTCCCCAGTCCTGGTCCTGAGAGGGGTGCTGTCTCTCCTGTGTGGGTCCACAGTCCTGGTCCTGGGGGGTCTTTGTCTCTCCTGCGGGTATCCCTAGTCCTGCTCCTGGAGCCCCACACACTCACAGCTGCTAGTGTCCAGTGTTCCAGGCAGACTCTCAGTTACTCATTCGAACCCCTAACCGCCTTGGCAACAGGACGAACGTGACCTGTGTGACTCTTTCCCGGTCTTACAGACGCGGATGAGAAGCAGCATAAAATTCCATAGCTCTGGGCAGGAAAAGAAGAGTTGCACGTTTTGCAGACAAGCCACTCGTTTGTGCAGTGAGGGAGCTGAACAGGGCCAGCAGGAGCAGCAGCAGCAGCAGCACAGGCCCGCAGGTCTCCTGCACCAGCTCAGGCAGCTCTGAGCTCCCAGGAAGGCTGTGTGGTGTTTTTCCTCAAGGCCAGCCTGGCCAGTGTACGTTTCTGTGTGGATCTGGGGTGCCGAGAGGGTGGGGTGATCGGCGCTGGTGCCCCCCTGCTCAGAGTTCTGTTCTCGACACTGTACGGTGTAATCCTCAGTGCTCATTACTGTTAGAACAGCCCTGCAGGCCAAGAGCTTAGTGCAGGACGTGTGAATGTGGAGGTCTTGGTCCCAAGACGGGGTTCCTGAGCGATTTCCCCCCCAGGAGCCCCAGTATTTTGGGTATGCCCCCTTACATGGCAGTGGAGCGCAGGGGTGACCTTCTCCAGTTCGGCTGCGCTTGCTGCGCTGGGACAGGTGAGGGAGAGGGGGGGGTGGATCTCGTGGGGGCTGAGGGGTGCGGTGTGACTGGATATATCCGCGGGACAAGAAAAGCATTCCCGACACGCGATGGGCGCAAGGCGGGGTACCCCCTGGGCGGGACGCCAGCCCACCACAGGGCAGCACACTGACGCACTCACCTGGGCCAGTTTCCCCAGCAGCCAGTGAACCTCCCAGCGTGTCTTCGGACTGTGGGAGGACGCCGGAGCATGTGGAGGAGAGCCTTGCGAACCCAGGGAGAACATGCAGACTCCACACAGACAGTAACGGAAATGGAGCTGTCCGGAAAGCCCTGCTCCTGGTCGGAATCGCACCACCGATTCGTTCCGGGGATCTGCCGTTCTCGGGCAGGCCCCAGCCAGCTCCGTCTGTTGGCTCCGGCCGAGATAGATCGGACAGAGGGGGCCGGGAGGGTCTCCAGCCCGGACAGGAGACCGTCAGCCCTGTCTGGTCGCCGATCGATCCGGGAATCTCAGCCAGCTGTTTCCGGGAAGAAGCCAGCGGCTTCCGATCGCAGGGCTGAGCTGCTTGTTCCACACTCCCACCACTCCTTGTGTACAGGAACAACTGTTTCTCCCTGTTTGCCGTTTTAAATGCACTTCCACGCGCGTGCCAGTGGGTAAGATGGTAGAGCCCGAACCCCATGCTGGTTGATGAGAAGGGGCAGCGGGGAATGCTGTTCGGGAAGCAGGAAAAGATGCAGGATTTCTCTCTGGCAACGCTGACAGGTGTGGAGAAAACAGTGGCTGGTAATCAAGGATCTTGTGGAAAGGAGAGTGTCCTGGGATGGGAGCCGGACACTGCCGATGGTTCACTCAGGAAAACAACATCTGAGAGCCCTGTGAGCACTTGGAATAGTGGTGAGACGCAGTGGGATTGGCTGGAGCCGCCTGGCTCGTGGGCAGGGGAGACTCGGACCCCACTGGGAGCCGTGTCAGTGACCGTGATTGGGAGCAGCTGGGCGGGATGGACCTGGCTCTGTTTTCCCTCCCGTTCCTCAGTTAATCGCCCCCACGTGCGCTCCGGGATCGGAGCCTGGCGGTTCCTGTGACGACGCTGGCGCGGGCAGGGGGAGGATGACTCATCTCCCAGTGAAGGGCTCAGTCCTCTCCTCACACAATGGGCAGGGAGCAGGTGGCACGCCGGGCACATTCCAGCCCTCAGGGGTTGTTAATATGCAGCGGAATTCCTGCAACAGGTGCTAATCCCTGAACTCATTCTCCCTGGGGTCCCTAACATCCTGACCTCCAAATCCCCCAACCTGCGCTGTCGTGCACAGGACAGTGTTTTACTGGTGATACAGTTACTTCCCTGAATAATCCTCCCAGTGTCTGGGACAGCCTCACTGTAGACAGAGCTCTGACAGTGAGTAAGACCCCCAGTGTCTGGGACAGCCTCACTGTAGACAGAGCTCTGACAGTGAGTAAGACCCCCAGTGTCTGGGACAGCCTCACTGTAGACAGAGCTCTGACGGTGAGTAAGACCCCCGGTGTCTGGGACAGCCTCACTGTAGACAGAGCTCTGACGGTGAGTAAGACCCCCGGTGTCTGGGACAGCCTCACTGTAGACAGAGCTCTGACGGTGGATAAGACCCCCAGTGTCTGGGACAGCCTCATTGTAGACAGAGCTCTGACGGTGAGTAAGACCCCCAGTGTCTGGGACAGCCTCATTGTAGACAGAGCTCTGACGGTGAGTAAGACCCCCAGTGTCTGGGACAGCCTCACTGTAGACAGAGCTCTGACAGTGAATAAGACCCCCAGTGTCTGGGACAGCCTCACTGTAGACAGAGCTCTGACAGTGAATAAGACCCCAGTGTCTGGGACAGTGTTGGTGTATTTTAAATTCCTGTGTATGGGGAATGTGTCATTCTACGATTAAATTGCGTCGATTGGTCGTGCTCCAGAAGAGCTGTGGTTAGAATAATATTGACTGAAGTGTCTCCCTGTGTCACAGTTCATGCCTCATTGCTGGGCCACACCCACCTGGTGGTGTTCGCTGTCTTATTATAGGGGGGTGCCCTGTTTACCCCAGATCACTCTCCCTGGTGTCCGGCCTTCAGGAATGTGGGTGCCACCTCTGGTTCAGGAACAGGGCTAGTCAAGTTGTTCAGGTCCGGTCTTGTCAGACCGGGAGGACAGCCGGTCCGGTGGTTCAGGTCCGGTTCTGTTAGACCGGGAGGACAGCCGGTCCAGTGGTTCAGGTCCGGTTCTGTTAGACCGGGAGGACAGCTGGTCCGGTGGTTCAGGTCCGGTCTTGTTAGACCGGGAGGACAGCTGGTCCGGTGGTTCAGGTCTGGTTCTGTTAGACCGGGAGGACAGCTGGTCCGGCGGTTCTGGTGCGGGAGAATTCCTGATGTTCACAGAGGAAAAACAAAGGATCCAGGAGGATGTGGATCATTTTTTGCGTATCCCGGAATGAGCCCCCCCATTTCCCATTTCCCATCTCTCCCAGCGTGGCGAGGAGCGGGGAGCGTGATCCCGGCTCAGGAATCCTGCCGGCTCAGCTGTCCCGTGGCTGGATTTAGCCGGCTGGCCTGCCTCACAGCCAGCTCTGGATGGCAGCCTGTCTAAATTTGGTCAAGCGTGCCTGGAGTCACCTGTGCTGAGAGCTCTGCTTGCAGCTACATCAGATTACAGGGAGAAGAGCATTCCAGACACTACACACACGCCACACACACACTACACATTAGACACACACTGTACACTACACAAACATTGTGCACACTACGTACACTACACACTGTACACACACTGTACACTACACAAACATTGTGCACACTACGTACACTACACACTGTACACACCCTCACTGCACACTATACACTGTACACACCCTGCACACCCTCACTGCACACTGTATACACCCTCACTGCACACTATACACTGTACACACCTTCACTGCACACTGTATACACCCTCACTGCACACTACACTGTATACACACTGTACACACCCTGCACACCCTCACTGCACACTACACTGTATACACACTGTACACACCCTGCACACCCTCACTGCACACTACACTGTATACACACTGTACACACCCTGCACACCCTCACTGCACACTACACTGTATACACACTGTATACACCCTGCACACCCTCACTGCACACTGTACACACCCTCACTGCACACTACACTGTATACACACTGTACACACCCTGCACACCCTCACTGCACACTATACACTGTACACACCCTGCACACCCTCACTGCACACTGTATACACCCTCACTGCACACTATACACTGTACACACCTTCACTGCACACTGTATACACCCTCACTGCACACTATACACTGTACACACCTTCACTGCACACTGTATACACCCTCACTGCACACTATACACTGTACACACCTTCACTGCACACTGTATACACCCTCACTGCACACTACACTGTATACACACTGTACACACCCTGCACACCCTCACTGCACACTACACTGTATACACACTGTACACACCCTGCACACCCTCACTGCACACTACACTGTATACACACCCTGCACACCCTCACTGCACACTGTATACACCCTCACTGCACACTACACTGTATACACACTGTACACACCCTGCACACCCTCACTGCACACTACACTGTATACACACTGTACACACCCTGCACACCCTCACTGCACACTACACTGTACACACCCTGCACACCCTCACTGCACACTGTATACACCCTCACTGCACACTACACTGTATACACACTGTACACACCCTGCACACCCTCACTGCACACTACACTGTATACACACTGTACACACCCTGCACACCCTCACTGCACACTGTACACACCCTCACTGCACACTACACTGTATATACACTGTACACACCCTGCACACCCTCACTGCACACTGTACACACCCTCACTGCAGGCTATACACTCTACACACCCTAGACACCCTCACTGCACACTGTACACACCCTGCACACCCTCACTGCAGGCTACACACTGTACACACTCTAGGACATCATCCCTGCAGCCTCAGGACCTCCTCCACACAGCTGCTCTGTCTCTCTCCCACTTGCTTGTAGATTCTCCCCTCTCACAGTTTGCTCTCTGACCACAACACGAAACATTGGCTTTCTTCCCAGAATTCCCTTCTATAAGCATGGCTATGCAGTCATCACATCTGAATTCCGGCCCCCGGATCAGTGGGAGTGCTCCCTGCTCCGCGGAGCAGGATCGGACCCCTGTCCCTGGCTTTCACCTGCCTCTCCGGTCTCATTCCGCCCACTCCCTGTTTCCAGCCTCCGGGGATTTACAGGCGGATATGAGCCAGATGGCCCAGTTTTTTTGCGATGAAGACTGAGACCTGTGCTGCTCTTGTAGCTTTGAACTCTGACCTCTCCTCTCTCGCCTTTCCCAGACCTTCACAGCCTGGTGTAACTCTCACCTGCGCAAAGCCGGCACTCAGATCGAGAATATTGAGGAGGATTTCCGGAATGGACTCAAACTCATGCTGCTGCTGGAGGTCATTTCAGGTGAGTCAACAAGCTGACAGACAGGTGCACGCCTGGGCTGACACACTCCTGGGCTGACACGGAAAGACACTGTCTGTAGGGCGGGGTGTGCCTGTCTGTGTGTAAGGGCGTGCCTGTGTCTGTAGGGTGGGGCGTGCCTGCCTGCCTGCCTGTCTGCCTGTCTGTAAGGGCGTGCCTGTCTGCCTGTCTGTCTGTAAGGGTGGGGAGGGTGGGCCTGCCTGTCTGTCTGTCTGTAAGGGCGTGCCTGTCTGCCTGTCTGCCTGTCTGTCTGTCTGTCTGTAAGGGCGTGCCTGTCTGCCTGTCTGTCTGTCTGTAAGGGCGTGCCTGTCTGCCTGTCTGTCTGTAAGGGTGGGGTGGGTGGGCCTGTCTGTCTGTCTGTCTGTCTGTCTGTCTGTCTGTCTGTAAGGGCGTGCCTGTCTGCCTGTCTGTCTGTAAGGGTGGGGCGGGTGGGCCTGTCTGTCTGTCTGTCTGTCTGTCTGTCTGTCTGTAAGGGCGTGCCTGTCTGCCTGTCTGTCTGTAAGGGTGGGGTGGGTGGGTCTGTCTGTCTGTCTGTCTGTCTGTCTGTCTGTAAGGGCGTGCCTGTCTGCCTGTCTGTCTGTAAGGGTGGGGAGGGTGGGCCTGTCTGTCTGTCTGTCTGTCTGTCTGTAAGGGCGTGCCTGTCTGCCTGTCTGTCTGTAAGGGTAGGGAGGGTGGGCCTGCCTGTCTGCAGAGTGTGGGATAGTAACTTCGTGTTATTTGCCAACAGGTGAGAGGTTGCCCAAACCAGACAAAGGGAAGATGCGCTTCCACAAGATCGCCAACGTCAACAAGGCCCTGGACTTCATCTGCAGCAAGGGGGTCAAGCTGGTGTCCATCGGCGCCGAGGGTGAGTCGCCCCCCGGCTCTGGGGGCTCGGGGGGGCTCGGGGGGGCTCGGGCTGGGGTGGGAACAGCAGGCTGAATGACCGTATCTCTGCTTCCTTACAGAGATTGTGGATGGCAACACAAAGATGACCCTGGGCATGATCTGGACTATCATCCTGAGATTCGCCATCCAGGACATCTCAGTGGAGGGTCAGTGAGAGAGACGCACCTGTACAGGCACACCCGGACCTGTCTCACTGCACACCTGTCATCTAGAGACACAGGCACTCAGGCACACCTGGACCTGTCTCACTGCACACCTGTCATCCAGAGACACAGGCACTCAGACACACCCGGACCTGTCTCACTGCACACCTGTCATCCGGAGACACAGGCACTCAGACACACCCGGACCTGTCTCACTGCACACCTGTCATCCAGAGACACAGGCACACCTGGACCTGTCTCACTGCACACCTGTCATCCAGAGACACAGGCACTCAGACACACCCGGACCTGTCTCACTGCACACCTGTCATCCGGAGACACAGGCACTCAGACACACCCGGACCTGTCTCACTGCACACCTGTCATCCAGAGACACAGGCACACCCGGACCTGTCTCACTGCACACCTGTCATCCAGAGACACAGGCACTCAGACACACCCGGACCTGTCTCACTGCACACCTGTCATCCGGAGACACAGGCACACCTGGACCTGTCTCACTGCACACCTGTCATCTAGAGACACAGGCACTCAGACACACCCGGACCTGTCTCACTGCACACCTGTCATCCAGAGACACAGGCAATCAGACACGCCCGGACCTGTCTCACTGCACACCTGTCATCTAGAGACACAGGCACACCTGGACCTGTCTCACTGCACACCTGTCATCCAGAGACACAGGCACACCCGGACCTGTCTCACTGCACACCTGTCATCCAGAGACACAGGCAATCAGACACGCCCGGACCTGTCTCACTGCACACCTGTCATCTAGAGACACAGGCAATCAGACACGCCCGGACCTGTCTCACTGCACACCTGTCATCTAGAGACACAGGCACTCAGACACACCCGGACCTGTCTCACTGCACACCTGTCATCTAGAGACACGGGCACTCAGACACACCCGGACCTGTCTCACTGCACACCTGTCATCCAGAGACACAGGCACTCAGACACACCCGGACCTGTCTCACTGCACACCTGTCATCTAGAGACACAGGCACTCAGACACACCCGGACCTGTCTCACTGCACACCTGTCATCCGGAGACACAGGCACTCAGACACACCCGGACCTGTCTCACTGCACACCTGTCATCCAGAGACACAGGCACACCCGGACCTGTCTCACTGCACACCTGTCATCCAGAGACACAGGCACTCAGACACACCCGGACCTGTCTCACTGCACACCTGTCATCTAGAGACACAGGCAATCAGACACGCCCGGACCTGTCTCACTGCACACCTGTCATCCAGAGACACAGGCACTCAGACACACCCGGACCTGTCTCACTGCACACCTGTCATCTAGAGACACAGGCACACCTGGACCTGTCTCACTGCACACCTGTCATCCAGAGACACAGGCACTCAGACACACCCGGACCTGTCTCACTGCACACCTGTCATCTAGAGACACAGGCACACCTGGACCTGTCTCACTGCACACCTGTCATCTAGAGACACAGGCACACCTGGACCTGTCTCACTGCACACCTGTCATCTAGAGACACGGGCACACCCGGACCTGTCTCACTGCACACCTGTCATCTAGAGACACAGGCACTCAGACACACCCGGACCTGTCTCACTGCACCCCTGTCATCCAGAGACACAGGCACACCCGGACCTGTCTCACTGCACACCTGTCATCCAGAGACACAGGCACTCAGACACACCCGGACCTGTCTCACTGCACACCTGTCATCTAGAGACACAGGCACACCTGGACCTGTCTCACTGCACACCTGTCATCCAGAGACACAGGCACTCAGACACACCCGGACCTGTCTCACTGCACACCTGTCATCTAGAGACACAGGCACTCAGACACACCCGGACCTGTCTCACTGCACACCTGTCATCCGGAGACACAGGCACACCTGGACCTGTCTCACTGCACACCTGTCATCTAGAGACACAGGCACACCTGGACCTGTCTCACTGCACACCTGTCATCTAGAGACACGGGCACACCCGGACCTGTCTCACTGCACACCTGTCATCTAGAGACACAGGCACTCAGACACACCCGGACCTGTCTCACTGCACACCTGTCATCCGGAGACACAGGCACACCTGGACCTGTCTCACTGCACACCTGTCATCCAGAGACACAGGCACACCCAGACCTGTCTCACTGCACACCTGTCATCTAGAGACACAGGCACTCAGACACACCCGGACCTGTCTCACTGCACCCCTGTCATCCAGAGACACAGGCACACCCGGACCTGTCTCACTGCACACCTGTCATCCAAAGACACAGGCACTCAGACACACCCGGACCTGTCTCACTGCACACCTGTCGTTTGTACGTCTCCCCTCATTCTTTCTCGGCCCTTTCCCTGCACACAGAAACCTCGGCGAAGGAGGGCCTGTTGCTATGGTGCCAGAGAAAGACTGCCCCCTACAGGAACGTCAATGTGCAGAACTTCCACATCAGGTGAGCCCAGCTGGCGCTCCGACTGCAGGGAAGACGCCACCCCAGCTCTGGCGCTGGAAGCATTCGGGGTTCCTGCAGTTTCTTTCTCCCTTTTAATTTCACACGGGGTTCCTTTCCTGCTGTGCGTGTTTTCGGAGAATCTCTGTAGTGATTTTTAATGGCCATTCTAACCTGATCACTCTCTCTTTCTGCATCTCTTTCTTCCACCCTGTCTCCTGCTGCCTGTCTTGCTGCTGTTCGCCTCCCACCTGCCCTCCCCTCCTGTCTCGGAGTCCCGCACTCCCTTACCTGCTCCTCCTCACTGCTTCTGACGGCTCTGTTCCGTTCCCCTCTCTCCCTCTCCGTGAGCCAGCTGGAAGGACGGCCTGGCGCTGTGCGCTCTCATTCACAGACACAGACCCGACCTCATCGATTACTCCAAACTGAGAAAGGTGCCCCCTGAGCCTGTGTTCAAATCAGAGTGCAGTGAAGCCCAGTGAGATCGGGGTAAAAGCACAGTACAGCGCAGTGAAGCCCAGTGAGATCGGGGTAAAAGCACAGTACAGCGCAGTGAAGCCCAGTGAGATCGGGGTAAAAGCACAGTACAGCGCAGTGAAGCCCAGTGAGATCGGGGTAAAAGCACAGTACAGCGCAGTGAAGCCCAGTGAGATCGGGGTAAAAACACAGTACAGCGCAGTAGAGCCCAGCGAGATCAGGGTAAAAGCACAGCACAGCGCAGTAGAGCCCAGTGAGATCAGGGTAAAAGCACAGTACAGCGCAGTACAGCCCAGGGAGATCGGGGTAAAAGCACAGTACAGCGCAGTAGAGCCCAGGGAGATCGGGGTAAAAGCACAGTACAGTGCAGTAGAGCCCAGTGAGATCAGGGTAAAAGCACAGTACAGCGCAGTACAGCCCAGGGAGATCGGGGTAAAAGCACAGTACAGCGCAGTAGAGCCCAGGGAGATCGGGGTAAAAGCACAGTACAGTGCAGTAGAGCCCAGCGAGATCGGGGTAAAAGCACAGTACAGTGCAGTAGAGCCCAGCGAGATCGGGGTAAAAGCACAGTACAGTGCAGTAGAGCCCAGCGAGATCGGGGTAAAAGCACAGTACAGCGCAGTAGAGCCCAGGGAGATCGGGGTAAAAGCACAGTACAGTGCAGTAGAGCCCGGTGAGATCAGAGTAAAAGCACAGTACAGTGCAGTAGAGCCCGGCGAGATCAGGGTAAAAGCACAGTACAGCGCAGTAGAGCCCAGCAAGATCGGGGTAAAAGCACAGTACAGCGCAGTACAGCCCAGGGAGATCGGGGTAAAAGCACAGTACAGCGCAGTAGAGCCCAGGGAGATCGGGGTAAAAGCACAGTACAGTGCAGTAGAGCCCAGCGAGATCGGGGTAAAAGCACAGTACAGTGCAGTAGAGCCCAGCGAGATCGGGGTAAAAGCACAGTACAGTGCAGTAGAGCCCAGCGAGATCAGGGTAAAAGCGAAGGTACAGTGCAGTAAACCCAGTGAGATCAGGGTAAAAGCACAGTACAGCGCAGTAGAGCCCAGAGAGATCAGGGTAAAAGCTGAGGGGGGTGTGTGTGTGTGGTTTAGGTTTCCTGAGTGGCATGCGGAGTGCACACACACACACCCTGCACCAGGTCTGTGACAGCCCCACTCTCGCACTGTCTGTCCAGGATGACCCTATCGGAAACCTGAACACTGCTTTCGAAGTGGCTGAGAAATACCTGGATATCCCCAAGATGCTTGACGCAGAAGGTGAGGAAGCAGAGCAGAGCAGAGATGCTCATTTCTTTATATGGTCTGGTATTTACACTGTATTTACACCCCCCAGTGTCTGGGACAGCCTCACTGTAGACAGAGCTCTGACGGTGAATAAGACCCCCAGTGTCTGGGACAGCCTCACTGTAAACAGAGCTCTGACAGTGAATAAGACCCCCAGTGTCTGGGACAGCCTCACTGTAGACAGAGCTCTGACGGTGAATAAGACCCCCGGTGTCTGGGACAGCCTCACTGTAGACAGAGCTCTGACGGTGAATAAGACCCCCGGTGTCTGGGACAGCCTCACTGTAGACAGAGCTCTGACAGTGAATAAGACCCCCAGTGTCTGGGACAGCCTCACTGTAGACAGAGCTCTGACGGTGAGTAAGACCCCTGGTGTCTGGGACAGCCTCACTGTAGACAGAGCTCTGACGGTGAGTAAGACCCCCAGTGTCTGGGACAGCCTCACTGTAGACAGAGCTCTGAAGGTGAGTAAGACCCCCGGTGTCTGGGACAGCCTCACTGTAGACAGAGCTCTGACGGTGAATAAGACCCCCGGTGTCTGGGACAGTCTCACTGTAGACAGAGCTCTGACGGTGAGTAAGACCCCCGGTGTCTGGGACAGCCTCACTGTAGACAGAGCTCTGACGGTGAGTAAGACCCCCAGTGTCTGGGACAGCCTCACTGTAGACAGAGCTCTGTTGTTTGCTGTCTGTTAAGAGTAGTACTGGAGTAGTGTTAAGATTGTACTGTGTTGTAGCTGTGTTGTTGACTGTGGGTATCTCTGCTCTCTGACAGATATTGTGAACACCCCCAAACCCGACGAGAAAGCTATCATGACCTATGTGTCCTGCTTCTACCATGCCTTCGCTGGAGCTGAGCAGGTACCATTTGTCCAGTCCTTTCACTGTCAGAATGGCTGTGGTCATGAGACCGCTGCTCCAGTCTTGTTAGACGAAGAGGACAGCTGGTCCTTGGTTCAGGTCCAGTCCTGGAAGACCAGGAGGACAGCTGGTCTGGAGGGTCAGGTCCAGTCCTGGAAGACCAGGAGGACAGCTGGTCTGGAGGGTCAGGTCCAGTCTTGATAGACCAGGATGACAGCTGGTCTGGAGGTCCAGTCCTAGTAGAGCAGGAAGCCAGCTGGTCTGGAGGGTCAGGTCCAGTCTTGATAGACCAGGAGGACAGCTGGTCTGGAGGTCCAGTCCTAGTAGAGCAGGAAGCCAGGTGGTCTGGAGGTTCAGGTCCAGTCCTGGAAGACCAGAAGGACAGCTGGTCTGGAGGTCCAGTCCTAGTAGAGCAGGAAGCCAGGTGGTCTGGAGGGTCAGGTCCAGTCTTGATAGACCAGGAGGACAGCTGGTCTGGAGGTCCAGTCCTAGTAGAGCAGGAAGCCAGCTGGTCTGGAGGGTCAGGTCCAGTTTTGCTAGACCAGGAGGACAGCTGGTCTGGAGGTCCAGTCCTAGTAGAGCAGGAAGCCAGCTGGTCTGGAGGTTCAGGTCCAGTCCTGGAAGACCAGAAGGACAGCTGGTCTGGAGGTCCAGTCCTAGTAGAGCAGGAAGCCAGCTGGTCTGGAGGGTCAGGTCCAGTCTTGCTAGACCAGGAGGACAGCTGGTCTGGAGGTTCAGATCCAGTCCTGGAAGACCAGGAGGACAGCTGGTCTGGAGGTCCAGTCCTAGTAGAGCAGGAAGCCAGCTGGTCTGGAGGGTCAGGTCCAGTCTTGGTAGACCAGGAGGTTCCTAGTTGGAGCCCCAGCTCTGCCCCTTACTCCCTGTGTTCCCCGTGAGCGAGAGACCGTCCCTCTGGTGAGACTCCAGACCAGGTCCTACTGTCTGAGACTCTGCAGCAGCAGAGGCTCCTGTCCTCAGCAGCGCGAGCCGCTAGCGGCTAACGGGTCTCCCTCTCTCTCCTCCCCCCAGGCTGAGACAGCCGCCAACAGGATCTGCAAGGTGCTGGCCGTGAACCAGGAGAACGAGAAGCTGATGGAGGAGTACGAGAAGCTGGCCAGCGAGGTAAAGGACACAGGCGGCGGTCCACGGCCCTTCCCTGGGCCTCTGTCCCCACCGCCCTGACACATCGGCCCTCTCTCAGATCGGGGTGGGCGCCACCATTCTAAATTCCTAAGCAAGAAGAAATTCTTGTTCCCCGCGCTGTGCCATCTCCTCTTGAGCCTTAGAATGGGGCGGAGCGGTGTCTCAGTGGCTCAGGATCTGTGCCCGTGACTGGAAGGTTGCCGGTTCAAATCCCGCGGCCGGCAGAGGAATCCTACTCCGTTGGGCCCCTGAGCAAGGCCCTTCACCCCAACTGCTCCAGGGGCGCCGTACAATGGCAGACCCTGTGCTCTGACCCCCAGCTTCTCTCCCTGTCTGTGTGTCTGTGTCTCCATGGAGAAAAGCTGGGGTCTGCGAAAAGACGAATTCCTAATGCAAGAAATTGTATAGGGCTAATAAAGAAACATTACATTACAAATGGCAGTGGCTCTGCCAGTACGTGTTGGGCTGGCCTGCTCCCTGCTCTGGGGTTGGCCAAACTGGAGAGCGCAGGGCCAATTTCGCCCGCTCTGATTGGCTGGGACGTGGCCCACCTGGCCTTGCCCCTCAGAGAGGCTCCGCCCCCTACCTGATGGCTGCATGTCGTAGTGCGTGCACCAGTCCCTTCTCCCTGGACCCCTCCTCCCGCTGGGGGTCTCCGTCCCCCTGATGGCTGTTCTGCTTGCAGCTCCTGGAGTGGATCCGCCGCACCATCCCCTGGCTGGAGAACCGCGTGGCGGAGCAGACCATGCGCGCCATGCAGCAGAAGCTGGAGGACTTCCGGGACTACCGCCGCGTCCACAAGCCGCCCCGCGTGCAGGAGAAGTGCCAGCTGGAGATCAACTTCAACACCCTGCAGACCAAGCTGCGCCTCAGCAACCGGCCCGCCTTCATGCCCTCGGAGGGCAAGATGGTCTCGGTACGCCTCCCCGGGCCGCCCATCACCTCTGACCTGTGTGCCCCACACGTCTGACCCACCTGATGGACCTCTGACCTGTGTGCCCCACTCCTGACACAGCTCTGACCTGTGTGCCCCACTCCTGACCCACCTGATGGACCTCTGACCTGTGTGCCCCACGCCTGACCCACCTGATTGACGTCTGACCTCAGTGACTAACACCTGCCTCACCTGATTCCTCCCTGACCTCTGTGACTCACTCCTGACCCACCTGATTGACGTCTGACCTCTGATTCACTCCTGACACAGCTCTGACCTGTGTGCCCCACTCCTGACCCACCTGGTTGACCTCTGACCTCAGTGACTCACACCTGACCCATCTGATTGACGTCTGACCTCAGCGACTAACACCTGCCTCACCTGATTCCTCCCTGACCTCTGTGACTCACTCCTGACCCACCTGATGGACCTCTGACCTGTGTGCCCCACTCCTGACCCACCTGATGGACCTCTGACCTGTGTGCCCCACGCCTGACCCACCTGATGGACCTCTGACCTGTGTGCCCCACTCCTGACCCACCTGATTGACATCTGACCTCAGCGACTAACACCTGCCTCACCTGATTCCTCTCTGACCTCCTTGACTCACTCCTGACCCACCTGGTTGATGTCTGACCTCTGACTCACTCCTGACACAGCTCTGACCTCCGTGACTCACTCCTGACCCACCTGGTTGACCTCCGTGACTCGATCCTGCCCCCTCTGGTTGACCTCTGACCTCAGTGACGCCCTACCCCCGTACCCCCTCTCCTCTCTCAGGACATCGCCAACGCCTGGAAGGGGCTGGAGCAGGTGGAGAAGGGCTACGAGGAGTGGCTGCTGACCGAGATCAGGCGGCTGGAGAGACTCGACCACCTGGCGGAGAAGTTCAAGCAGAAGTGTGCCCTGCACGAGACCTGGACCAGGGGTGCGGGCCGGGCCGGGCCGGGGCGTGGGCGGGGAGCGGGCGGGGGGCAGGGGGGTGCGCCGATGGCTCTGTGTCCGACGCCCTGCGTGCTGCCTGTCCCGCAGGTAAGGAGGAACTGCTGTCGCAGAAGGACTACGAGTCGGCCTCGCTGATGGAGATCCGCGCCCTGATGAGGAAGCACGAGGCCTTCGAGAGCGACCTGGCCGCGCACCAGGACAGAGTGGAGCAGATCGCCGCCATCGCCCAGGAGCTCAAGTGAGGGAGGGAGGGAACAAGCTTCCGGAAGGGAGTGGGGTGGGTGGGAGGACGAATAGAAAAGAGGGGGGGGGAGACAGAGGTAGAGAGAGGGGAGGGGAGGTGTAGGGGCGTGGCTTAACCCCCAAGTGGGCGTGTCACAGTAATAGGGGCGGGGACACCCAGGCAGTTCTATTCCAGGGGGCGGGGGCTGTAACTAGGGGGAGGAGCCTGCCTTGACAACGGCCGGCTCGGCGACAGCTCTCTCTGACTCGCATTCTGCCCTTACCCAGCGAACTGGACTACCACGATGCCGCCACTGTGAATTCCCGCTGCCAGGGCATCTGCGACCAGTGGGACAATCTAGGCACCCTCACCCAGAAGAGGAGAGATGCGCTGGAGGTACTGTACAAGGCCCTGCCGCCCCGGTAGTGCCAGGAGTGCGGCGTGCGTGTTGGCACTGGTTTAGAGAGCCCAGAGACGAGAAGAGGAGCAGGGGTGGAGGCATGGAAGGAACTCGGTCTCTTCGATCCCAAACAGAGGGTGAACGCTATCCCTCGTCATCGCTCCAGATGGTCCGATTTTAGATCGGCTCTTGGGCGCAGCGCTCGCGGGTGTCCCGATTACAAACGGTAGAATGGGTCGGCCGGATCCGTACGGGTGCCGAAGGGCATCGGTGAGGTCCACCGGCGGGGCGGACAGGGCGGTGGCGGAGACGGTCGGCCGTCCTGTTGACCCCTGCGGGCCGTGTGGGTTCCAGCGCGTGGAGAAGCTGTGGGAGACGATCGACCAGCTGTACCTGGAGTTCGCCAAGAGGGCGGCGCCCTTCAACAACTGGATGGACGGGGCCATGGAGGACCTGCAGGACATGTTCATCGTGCACAGCATCGAGGAGATCCAGGTACGGGCGGGGGCAGGACGGGGAGCCGGGGGTAGGAGACCCCGGTCGTTCCCCATGAATTGCCAAGAGGCTGTTCATTTCCTGATACTGCAGTAGGGCAGCAGGAGTCAGCAGTGCTGCATCACAGCGCCAGGGCCCTGGGTTCAATTCCCGGGGGGGGGGGGCTGTCTGTGTGGAGTTTGCATGTTCTCACCGTGTTTGCATGGGATTTTGCTGGGTGCTCCTGTTTCTTCCCCCAGTCCAAAGCCGTGCTGGGAGGCTCATAGTTTTATGGGAAAACTGGCCCTGGTGGGCGTGCCCTGCAACGGACTGGCGTCCCATCCAGGGTGTACCCCGCCTCGTTCCCGCTGGTTGCTGGGATAGGCTCCGGCTTTCCTGCGACCCTGAACTGGATCGAGTGGTTTGAAAATGGATCTGGTGGTACTGGTCATTGCTTGTTCTTTTGATGTCTTAGTCGATCGAGACGTAACTGGTTTCCTGATGATGATAATTCACAAACCCCCCCCCCCACCGTAGAGCCTGATCACAGCCCACGAGCAGTTCAAGGCCACCCTGCCCGAGGCCGACAAGGAGCGCATGGCCACCATGGGCATCCACAGCGAGATCCTGAAGATCGCCCAGACCTACGGCATCAAGCTCTCCGGCATCAACCCCTACACCAACCTCTCCTCGCAGGACATCAGCAACAAGTGGGAGGCGGTGAGTGCCGGCCCTCTGTGCGCTGCTGATCTGTGCGCTGGCTGCTGGGATCCCAGCGGTGGTGAGCACCGGCGTCACACCCAGTTAGCCCAGTAAACCCTTGGCTTATCGGACTAACAGGGCAGGATTCATTCATGATTTAACAGACACTCTATTGTATGAGAAAAAAAAAAACGCTATATACTGTACACTATATGCTTACTGGACTTTATTTTTTAACATGTGCCTTCCGCGGTCAATGAAAACTGTTCCTGTGCCTTTTTATAATGCAGCTCGTCATGTCACGTGTCATGAATGCACTGTGTACTATGGCGAAACACAAGCAACTGACACACCTTTTAAGGGCACCACTGACATTCGTGAATTTGAAACTTGGGTAAAAGTTATTGCCACTTGTAATATCATCATCTCAGTCCCCGTCAGCAGATTTTGTGAGCTTGATCCGAAGACTGGAAAAGGGGAGGGTTTACTGTTTGTTAGCAGATCTCTCTCGATCGCGCTGCAGTCAATAGCACACGCAGCGGAACAACAAGACCACGCTGTAGGACTCGGGATCCCTCCCTGTTGGAAAGGCAGTGGGTTATTTAGGACTGTTCTGACATCTGACCCTTGACCCCTGGCCCCTGACCCTTATCCTATGCCCTCAGGTCAAACAGCTGGTTCCTCTCAGAGACCAAATGCTGCAGGAGGAGCTGGCCCGGCAGCAGGCGAACGAGAGACTCCGGCGCCAATTCGCCGCCCAGGCCAACGTCATCGGGCCCTGGATCCAAACCAAGATGGAGGTATGACAAGCCATCTCTGTCCCTCCCTCCCTCTCTCTCTCATCACTCTCCAGGAGATCAGACACATCTCTGTGGAGATGGCAGGTCTCTCTCTCTCTCTCTTGCTCTCTCTCTCTCTTTATGGAGATGGCAGGTCCCTCTCTCTCTCTTGCTCTCTCTCTGTATGGAGATGGCAGGTCCCTCTCTCTCTCTTTCTCTGTATGGAGATGGAAGGTCCCTCACTCTCTCTCTCTCTCTCTCACTCTCTGCCCACGCTCTCCAGGAAATTGGACACATCTCTGTGGAGATGGCGGGATCGCTGGAGGAGCAGATGAACCAGCTGAAGCAGTACGAGCAGAACATCATCAACTACAAGTCCAACATCGACAAGCTGGAGGGAGACCACCAGCTCATCCAGGAGGCCCTGATCTTCGACAACAAGCACACAAACTACACCATGGAGGTGTGAGCTCAGACCCGCCCGGGCCCTCCCTCTCTCTGCTCCTGTCACACTCTCTCTCCGAGCCCCTCTCACTGCCCCGTCTCTCTCCAGCACATCCGCGTGGGCTGGGAGCAGCTGCTGACCACCATCGCTCGCACCATCAACGAGGTGGAGAACCAGATCCTGACCCGCGACGCCAAGGGCATCAGCCAGGAGCAGCTGAACGAGTTCAGGGCCTCCTTCAACCATTTCGACAGGGTGAGGAAGAGGAGGGTTGGGGAGGGAGGAAGGACAGGGCCTCCTTCAACCACTTCGACAGGGTGAGGACGAGGAGGGGCAGGGAGAGAGGAAGGACAGGGTCTTCTTCAACCACTTCGACAGGGTGTAGGAGAGAAATGTCAGGGTGGGCAGGATGTGCGTCTTTACACTAAGGGTGGTGGGAGCGTGGAGCAAGCTGCATGGTGTTGAAGCCAATGCTGTAGCTTTTTTTTCATGAGATGGCTGGATGAGATCCAGGGATCAATGAGCTACTGCTGACCAAGCAAGCTGGACAGCGTCTCCTGTGGCCTTTCTGGTGTTCTGTGTGAAACAGAAAGAAGGTGGGGAGAGAAGGGGGGTGGGCAGGAGGAGGGAGGGAAGGACAGAGGTGACTGAAAGCAGAGATGTTGCTAAGGACTTGAGATCAGAAAACCTTCATCCAGTAGCAGCTAGAACTGCCTCACTGGGTCAGCCAAGCAGGACACCACTGGATGAGCTGGAAACCGCTCAAGACTGGAGCCATCCACAATGCCTGTATTAATACTGTCCGTGTGCATTCATTACTGACGGAACGTGATCATAATCTTTATTGTTGCAGTGTGCTAAAAAGTCATCGTCTCCAAGCTCCTTACAGAACGCAAGTTTACATTCGAAAAGCGTCGCAGTGAAATAGAACTGAAGAACAAAGTTGATACAACAGCTGAAACAATCCCCCCCCCCCCCAACTCCACCCAAAAAAAGTCTGAAGTTTGAATTTAAAAGCTCCCAATGAGACGCTCCGCTCCAACGCGCTCCATCCTCCCCAGAGTGCAGACGAACCAGGGGCCACAAAATGACCAAGAGCTGAGCGCAGGTCTCTTGAAGGGGAGGCAACCCGTAACCTGTGTGTCAGACAGTGCAGGGCTGAACCTTGACTGGAAGCCAGTGCAGGGACTCCAGGCTGGGTGTGAAGCCCTGAATTCTGAACGCGCACCCTGTAAGTTCAGTGTGGTTCCGGGAGCTGCGGGCAGGGAGGGGGGTTCTGATCTTGCCTATCCCACAGGTGCGCAAGCTTTCAAGTCACTTCCAGGGAGTATTCATTTCCAGACTGAAGGAACAGGCCTGTCCCATTAAGACACGGGACAGCAGCAGCCTGTAGTCTCCGATGTCACTGGTGTGGCTCTGGCGTGAGTGTGTGTGTCTCTGTGTGCCCTGTGATGGACTGGCGTCCCGCCCGAGGGGTACCCCTCCTTGAGCCTGTTGCTTGGTGGGAGTCGGTGACCCCCGAACTGGGAGAATGTGTCGGCGGATGGGGGGATGGATGTACCGGCGGGTACTCGCGTCTCATCCTCTGGGCACTCTGATGGACGCCTGCCTCTGTTTGTTTGGGTTCTCCGCAGAAGAGGAACGGCATGATGGACCCCGACGACTTCCGCGCCTGCCTCATCTCCATGGGCTACGACCTGGTGAGGACCGGGCCCGACGCGAGCTGCCCTGCCCCGTGTGCTCAGTGCCCCAGCAGGGGGAGCCAATGAGCCACGCGGGGCTGGCACGGCCCCGTGATTTGCAACGTCGGTCACAGCAGAACTGCCCCCTCTGTCCTTGACTGGCAGGGCTGCTTCTCCTTCCTGACACAACAGCAAGTGCTGCAGCTGTCAGGAGTAAATTCCTCATGACCATGCCCGACCCTGTCTTAGTGTAATTGCTAAACCGGTCCCTTAAATTTTGCTCCAGTCTATGAATGATCTAACCACCACCGCATTTTACAGCTAAAGCCATGTAATTATTTATTTACATTCTCTACCTTTAGCCTGCAGCCATAGTGCTCTGCAGCTCCGCAGGTGTGAGCCTGGCCAGTACCTGGAGGGGAGACTCCTGGGAAAGCTGAGGCTGCTGCTGGAGTTAGTGGGGCCAGTAGGGGGCGCTCACTCTGCGGTCTGTGTGGGTCTAATACCCCGGTTTAGTAAGGGGGACACTGTACCGTAAAAAGGCGCTGTTCTTTTGGATGAGACGTCAAACCGAGGTCCTGACTCTCTGTGGTCGTTAAAAATCCCAGGGTGTTTCTCAAAAAAGGGGTGTTACCCCCAGTGTCCTGGCCATATTCCCCCCTGGCCTTCACCCCTCATGGCCTCCTAATAACCCCCCTCTCTGAACTGGCTCCATCACTCTGCTCTCCTCCCCACTGAGAGCTGGGGTGTGGGGAGCGGACTGTGCCTCACCCAGGTGGGGGGACACACTGGTGGTGCTGGGGGTGGTTGAGTATCCAGAAAAGAGCTAGAGCAGCTCCAGGAAGTGTTATCAGGACTGTTCTGTGACACAGTCAGCACTGTGTATGAAGCACAGACCCTGGTGCCCCCCTGACTCTCGCTGTGCCGCCCCGCAGGGTGAGGTGGAGTTTGCCCGCATCATGACCCTGGTGGACCCCAACAACACGGGCGTGGTGACCTTCCAGGCCTTCATCGACTTCATGACCCGCGAGACGGCCGAGACCGACACCGCCGAGCAGGTCATGGCCTCCTTCAAGATCCTGGCGTCCGACAAGGTGAGCCGCGCGGGCCCGCCGCCGCCCCCCGCCCCGGTCTGGTGGGCGCTGGTGGGGGTGGTGACCACCTCTCTCCGTCTCCCTCCCTCTCCCAGTCCTACATCACCGTGGAGGAGCTGCGCCGGGAACTGCCCCCCGAGCAGGCCGAGTACTGCATCAGCCGGATGACCAAGTACGTGGGCACCGACGCCCAGCCGGGCGCCCTGGACTACATCTCCTTCTCCAGCGCCCTCTACGGGGAGAGCGACTTGTAAACAGGCCTTCGGCCCCGCCCCCACTCCCGTGCCCCGCCCACCCGCCCCCTTTCTGCCCCGCCCACCCAGTGTAGCCCCGCCCCCAAACCCATCCCCCTTCCCTCCCACAGCTCCGCAGCACACACCCAGGGGAGGGAGCGGAGGTCTTGGTCGGATCGCCGGCCTGGATTAGACTTGTCAGACGTGCGCAGGGAGAGCCACTCCGCTGGGGACACGCTCCTAGACCCCCCCTCCCTTCCCCCTCCCTCTCTTTCGTCCCCCCAGCCCCCCTCAATAATTTAAAAATCTCAGTTTCGAAAATCCTCCGGGCAGCAGAAAAAAAAAAAACCCTGGAACCCCACTAGAACAGACGAGCCATTCAGACCACGGTACCGTTTCTGTGAAGGCGGCATGCCCTCCAATCAGAGGGCTTGAAACGGTACCCACAGACACAGGGATGCTGGGTACCGCCTCTCCAGTAGAGACGCCAGGCAAACCGCCTGTGCTCATGGGAGGGGAGGGCGGTGGCAGGTTTTCCTGCAGAGCTCGTTTTTATTTGTAGAGCTGTTAGCGTCCAAGGACAGGCTGAGCAAACCTCCCCCACCCCCCCCCCCCTCCCCACCCAGCCTGACAGCAGGACAAGACCGGCGGCGCGAGAGGCCGGCCAACGGTTTTGGCGCCTGCATGCGGTGTTTGTTTTAGAAAAGGTACGTCAGGGATCCCCCCTCCACAGAACCACGGAGGAAAATCACGGATGTCTTAACGCTCATAAGGACACAGCACTTGCAAGTGAGAACTCAAAAAGTGAGAGAGAGCGGGTAGGAGGAGCTGAAGGAGGGGAGGCGCCGAGATGAGGTCGTGCGTGGTCGCCACGGTGACCAGGAGGCTGACCCGAGCTGTACCAAATCACAGAGAGAGCAGGGTGGGGAGGGGCTTATGGGGGGGAGGGGCTTGAAGGCACCAGGAAGTGAAAGTAGGCCAGAAGAGGAAGTTGTTCTTCAGGATCAGAAAACGACAGAAATCCCTTTGCAAAGGGACACGTGAAGGTTTACAGCCTACTGTGTGCGAACAGGAGTGCTTGGCCCCAGGCCCACACCTTGAGTCCACCTGTCACCCACTGGCACCCCCCAGGGTACAGGCTGAGAGCAGGCCAGGGGCAGGGGACTGCAGGACAAGGTGACCACTGAACCAGCACCTCCAACCCCTCCCAGACACCACCAGCCTCGTTCAAGCCACTGTGTTACTTATCTTTCAGTCTCCTAGCTCAGACACTGTCCGGCCGAGCCCCAGTCCAGTAGGTGTCGTAGGGCAGCAATCAATCCTCCATTTCGTATGTCACGAACGGTCAGGAAGTCAGAAGTGAGTTTTCTGAACTTCAGCGACAGGAGGACCATTCAAAATAAAATGTCAAGAGCTTCCTTTACTGCACCAAGCACCTGCTTCTGTGATCACAGGGGTTCACGTCTGGGGGCAGGTGGAGATTCAGGGTGCCCTATTAGACTGCCCCCTGTTCTGATCCGGAAAGGCCCGTCTTCAGTGCACTCCTGTTCTAAAGGACTGGACCTTGTGGGTCCTGTGTCCAGCTGCTGCCACTCCCTGCTCCAGGAAAGGACGGCCGTCTGGGACCTGGAGACGGGGCTCCCCCACCCCCCCAGGCTCGGCCAGACCCCCTTTCACCTGCTGTCTCTGTGTCCCCCCCACCCTCCTCCCCCTCCCTCTCCTCCTCCTCCTCCTCCTCCTCGCCTCGCTCCCGCTGTGAGCACAGGGGAGCCTTAACGAAATCGCACAGGGAGAGACGGAAACACTTTCTTGGAATAAATCACTAACATAAAAACTTAATAAAAAATTTACTGGAAAGCCTTGTGCTGTGTCCCCATTTCTCTCCTTGAGCATCCAGTCACACAGAGAAGGGTCCTGTTAATAAGATTGTGGTCAGTGACACAAGATGAAGGACAACTGGTTAAAGTCATCTAACTGTGGCCAGTCATACATACTGTACAGTGGTCAGCTAGACCAGTCAAATGTACTAATGGTGTCTTAAGAGTGATCAGCACCACTGTAACACATTCATAAAGTGGTCATAAACCTTCATAGACTGGTGAAGTCTAGTTTGTCTCGTTTGACCAACTGGCCTTCATGTGGTCCGTCAGGTGGTTACAATACATTAAACAACAGGGCACAGGTCCTATGACAGCTCACTGGAGTAAATACGCACAGTCCATTCAGGATGGCCCCTTGACTCGCCTTGCTGACCACTACTGGGCGTTTCCTACCTTCATGGGCTCTGCACGATGGACTGCTCTGTGCTCCACTACACTTGCCTGCGTAGGGTGTTTTCCACCTGACTGCACCGTCTCTGCTCGGTGGACTGCTCTGTGCTCCACTACACTTGCCTGCGTAGGGTGGTTTCCACCTGACTGCACCGTCTCTGCTCGGTGGACTGCTCTGTGCTCCACTACACTTGCCTGCGTAGGGTGGTTTCCACCTGACTGCACCGTCTCTGCTCGGTGGACTGCTCTGTGCTCCACTGCACTGCACTGCCAGTGTCCCAGTGGGGGCTGAGCAAGGCAGGACGAAGGGAGCTGTGCTCTCGGGGCAGGCCGGGGGCGGTCTCTCCAGTATCAGCTCTCCTCGGGCCCGGCCAGCAGGTGCTGGGGGTACTCCAGCCCGCGGTCCTGGACGTACTGGAGCCAGCGGGGCTCGTCGCCCGGATGGGTGAGGTAGCGCCTGCCCTGCCGCTCCTCGAATTCCCGCAGGTCCAGCCACAGCTGGAAGTCCTGGAGCCGGGGGGGACACACAGAGAGGGACAGGTTAGAGCTGGGGGGGCAGCCCAGAGCTCACATCCGAACCACAGGAGACAGGACAAGGAGACAAGGTACCCTGGACAGAACAGCGGTCCATCACAGGACACACACTCACACACACCCTGGACAGGACAGCGGTCCATCACAGGACACACACACACACCCTGGACAGGACAGCGGTCCATCACAGGACACACACACACCCTGGACAGGACAGCGGTCCATCACAGGACACACACACACACACACCCTGGACAGGACAGCGGTCCATCACAGGACACACACACACTGTGATGAATGCAGCAGGAGATTTACCTGGAGCCAGGGGTGTCCCAGGGCCTTGCCCACGCTGAACCTTCGCTTCACGGCCACCTGCAGCAGGTGGCTGATGAGGCTGATGGCTGCAGGCGGTGGAGAGAAGGACACGCGGGCCGCGGTGAGGGAGGCTCTGTCCACGAGCCCACCCCCCCCTCAGGCATTTCACAGCTGAAATCATCCCTCCGGCCATCTTCTGACCCTCAACCGACAGAGGCTCATGGGGGAGCTGGAGTCTATCCCAGCAAGCAACGGGCGCAAGGCGGGGTACACCCTGGGTGGGACACCAGTCCACTGCATTGCGCACACGTTCACACCGGGGCCAGTTAACCTCCCAGCATGTCTTTGGACTGTGGGGGGAAACCCCACGCAAGCCCACGGGGAGGGAACGTGCAAACTCCACACAGACAGCACCCCAGAGCGTGAACTGAAACCAGCGCCCCAGCAACGCTCACCCCTGCACCTCCGGGCCGCCCACAGAGGCTGAAATCCGTCGGGATTCAATTTACTGAACCGGGCGGGCGAGAGACCCCACCGTCAGTCTCGCCCCGCTGTGGGGCTTCGCTCCGGTTCGGAAATTCTGGTCCAGAGGAAACAGCGCCCCCTGCTGCTCCAACATCTGCACGTCCAGCAGCAGCCTAACCCTCACCCAGCCCCTGTGCTGCTCAGGCCCAGCATCTCAGCTGACCGATTCCCCACCGGATTCCCATCGGGAATCCTACTCCACTACACAGCTAGGCGATTTTGTTCCAGGCACCTACTGCTCTTTGCGTAAACCACTTCCCCCTCCCATTTCCAACAAAAGGGGCTCAGTTCCTTGGCTCGGGCTCCTGGCTGGCGGCCGCCCACGTGCCCGTCAGTCACGACCGCCCCCCCCCCCCCGCCCGGCTCACCTTCCGGGGAGACGTGCGCCCAGATGTTCTCGGGGTACATGAAGGCGGCGCTGCGGATCTGCTGGCCGATGTCCTCGTCCTCGTTGAAGGGGAAGGTGCCGCTCAGGCTGACGTACAGCACCACGCCCACCGCCCACATGTCCAGCGCGCGGTTGTAGCCGTGGGCGCCGAGCACCTCGGGCGCCAGGTAGGCGGGGGTGCCCACCACCGAGCGCCGGAAGGACTTCTCCCCGATGATCCGGGCGAAGCCGAAGTCGCACAGCTTCACCTGGGAGAGGAGACGGAGACACCCTTGAACATCGCCGGAAACGAGGCAAGTCGGAGCTTCGGAGTCTCGCTGGAGGACTGGCAGGGCCCGTTAAGATCTGGGCCCAGCGAAGACCCAGAGCGGAGGCACCACAGGTGCTGGAGTGGTGAGCAGGGTGCTGCCCGCTCGGAGGCCGGGGGTCTCCACAGCTGCTCGCGGTCAGAGTGGAACCGCGGCCCCGGTTTCTCCGAGGGGTTATTCAATCTTGCCCTCGGAATAAATCCGTTGAGGTTACAGGACGATTTGACCAATTCCCCCCGGAGCACAGAGTCGTGGACTCCCGGGGAGGTAAGTCGCCGCGCTGTGATGTGAAGCGGCCCTTCCTGCTCACTAGTCCCGGGCCTGGCTAGAGCACTCTGGTGCACGAGAGAATGACAGACGTTTCACCACAGAGGTGTTCCAACTTGATCTGCTGGTGTGTGTGTGCCCACTGAGTTCACAAGGAAATTGTATTTGTCGGCAAAACCGTCTGGAAGTGGAGAGAACCGTTTCTAGTGGATTGAAAGAGCTGGATTCACAAGCCTGCTGGTTTACAGCGTCTAAGGGCTGCCAACGCGTCACCGTACGTCTCGTTGCCTCGTTCTGAATCGCAGGACAAATATAAAAATAGCCTGGCAGCTTCCCTTTAAAAGGCCAATTCCTGTACGTTTAGGAACTGAGCACAATTAAACCCGTTCCTGGGTCTGTTCAGGTGGAAATAAACCAGGGGTGCGATTCCCCTTGTCCAGGATCGGGTGCCCCTGAGTTAGTGGTTTACTTCCGGGTTACACAGTGCATGCGGTGACCTCTGACCTGTGGGAAAGGGTCAGGAGAGGCCAGCAGGACGTTCTCGGGCTTGAGGTCGCAGTGGGCGACGTTCTTGAAGTGCAGATAGCGCAGAGCCTCCAGGATCTGTCAAAACAAAACCGAAACCAGAAACGGGGTGCTTGGTCTTCCCACAACGCCGAGCAGAGGAGACCAACCCCAGCAGTCCAGACGGCGCACTCCGCCCAATTAGCACGGTGGACTGACCTGAGTGACCAGGAAGCGGGCAGTGCGCTCCGGCAGTCGGCCCCTCTCGCTGGACAGGATCATCTCCAGCATGTCACCATGGAGCTTCTCCATGACAACGAAGATGTGCTCGGGGGTCTCGAACATGCCCTCTAGGTTGACCACCCCAGGGTGATGGAGGTTCTGAAAGAGAGATGGACCGGTCATTTGGCAGACAGAGAGAGGTGCTGACAGGTGAGTGGGCGGGGCTGTGACAGGTAGGGTGGGCGGGGTCGATAGGGGCGTGGGTGTGGCTGTGACGGGTGGGGTGGGCGTGGCTGGGCTGTGACAGGTGGGGAGGGCGTGGCTGGGCTGTGACAGGTGGGGTGGGCGGTGCTGACAGGGGGAGTGGGCGGGGTTGTGACAGGTGGGGTGGGCGGTGCTGACAGGTGGGGTGGGCGGTGCTGACAGGTGGGGTGGGCGGTGCTGACAGGGGAGTGGGCGGGGTTGTGGCAGGTGGGGTGGGCGGTGCTGACAGGTGGGGTGGGCGGTGCTGACAGGGGAGTGGGCGGGGTTGTGGCAGGTGGGGTGGGCGTGGCTGGGTGGTGACAGGCGGAGTGGGCGTGGTTTGGCTGTGACAGGTGGGGTGGGCGGGGCAGTCTCACCTGGAGGATGGCCACCTCGTTGCGCAACTGGTACTCCTGGCGACTGGGGAAGCGGCTCTTGTCGATGGCCTTCACTGCCACAGGGCGCCCCGACTTCCTGTGCTTCCCTGGACAGAGAGACCAGTCAGAGGGCGAGGGAGGGAGAGGCGGGGCCCCGCTCCGCTGGCACAGGGGCCGCAGGATCCCAGCCCGGCAGCTCACCTCCGTACACGATCCCAAACTGCCCCGATCCCAGCACCTCGTCCGCAAAAATCTGATACACTGTGCTGATGTCCACCTGCGGGGAAAGGCAGAAGTGGGAACAGGGGCTGTCCATGTAATGGGCTGACAGGTCACAGGTCAGAGGTCAGGACAGGCTGAAACTCAAAAAAGAGCTGCCTGCCCAATTCTGCTACCTGGGGTGGACAATGGGCACTCAGGACAGACACTGGGCAATCAGGAGAGGCACTGGACAGACAGTTTGGGCACTGGGCAGACAGGACAGACACTGGGTACTCATGACAGACACTGGGCACACAGGACAGACACTGGGAAATCAGGAGAGGCACTGGACAGACAGGCTGGGCACTGGGCACTCAGGACAGACACTGGGCAGACAGGACAGACACTGGGAAATCAGGACAGACACTGGGCAGGCAGGACAGACACTGGGCACTCAGGGTAGACACTGGGCAGACATGGTGGACACTGGGCAGACAGGACAGACACTGGGCACTCAGGACAGACACTCTCACTACTGAACGATTTCATGGCTACATTCAGCCTCAGCCTTCACCCTCAGATGGACAGGCGGCAGACCCTCTCCCCGCTGAGACCACGCGACCCCGCGGAACAGAAGCCCCCACAAGGGGGTGGGCGGCGGCGGGACCTCGCGCTTACCGGTCTGTCCTCGGCCCGGGAGCCCGTTCCTGCAGCGGGAGAAGAGCAGGCGGATACAACAGCAGCCCACAACCCCCGCGCAGGGCGGTCCCACAGCCCCACCCCTGACAGCCGGACCCATCTGACAGGAGTCCGGCTCTCTAGGCCAGCTGCCCTGTGTCTACACTCATGTTTCAGCAAACCAGGGGAACATTCTGCTCTGGACGGAGATGCAGCACCCCATATGCCCCCCACTCACCCCCCCCAGGAAGTGCTGAAGACCCCCCGTTTCTCTCGCACTCTCCGGAGAGTTAATCCTCAGAGGACTGAGTCAGACCCTGGGGCCCTTCTGTGTGGAGTCTGCATGTTCTGACCAGATCATGCCCCCACCCCCGCCCCTGCTTCCCGAAGACGTGACCCCACTCACCCTCGCGGTCCTGGCCCAGTTGGGCAGAGCCGTGGACGGGCATCAGGGCCTGGCGGACGGCCCGTTCCCACCCCAGGGCCTCGCCCCCCGCCGCTCCGCTCTTGGAGACGCAGTAGGTCAGGGAGCTGGTGACCAGCTCGAAGGAGTGACCGCCGGCGTCCCCTGTGGCCACAGAGAGGTGACCAGGGCCGCGCACCTGCAGGATCTCAGACAGGGGCAGCTCCTGGGGGACAGGAGACGGGCGACAGGAGAGAGAGAGCTCAGGCAGAGACAGGAGAGAGAGAGCTCGGGCAGGGACAAGGGACAGGGGACAGGAGACAGCAGAAAGCTCAGTCAGGAACAGAAGAGAGAGTTCAGACGGAGACAGGAGACAGGAGAGAGAGAGCTCAGACAGGGACAAGGGACAGAAGACAGGAGAGAGACAGCTCAGGCAGGGACAGGAGACAGGAGAGAGAGAGCTCAGTGCTTTCAAGCCATGATTCGTGAATCGAGGGGGCAGCAAGCAGGGACCGAGAACAGGGAGTCATGTCTTTACACAAAGGGTGGCAGATGTGTGGAACAAACGCCCAGAGCTGTGTGGGGTTCCTTCAAGAAAACAACTGAACAAAATCCTGGAGTCAGTCAGCGACCGAGGAAGCCAGTGTTGATCTTCGAAGACGAGGTCACTGCAGGCACACAGGACCACCAGGTCCGCAGGAGCAGCTGCTCAGGCGCTGGGTTTTTAATTACTGCACACGAGGACCGGACCCCGCCGGCCGGGCTGACCGCGCACTCGGTACCAGGCAGCCCGCTCACCTTGTAGAACTTGGTGCCGGTGTCGTTCTGGAACAGGGTGATGCTCTTGCTGTCCAGGTGCCAGTAGTGCCGTTTCCTCTGGGGCGCGGAGGAGGGGGGGAGAGGGTTTAAATCAGGACTACAAAGTGCCCCCCCTCCCCCAGCACCACACACACACACACACACACACACACACCCTGACACTGACTCACACACATACCGTCACACACTCTCAGACACTCAGAATCACGCTCTCACGGGCTCACTCACAAACACACACGCTCAGTGGCCGGGCCGGGACCGCTCACCAGCGGGTCGGCGCAGGTGTGGTGCAGTAGCCAGCCCTCCCGCAGCGTGCCGCTGCCTCTCCTCTTGCACTGGCGCACCGACTGCACCAGGCGCATCAGGGGGATGTTGCTGCTGAAGCAGGGGCTGTGGAGGAGAGGAGCAGGACCTCAGACCCCACCCCAGCTGAGCAGGCGGACATCCTGCCACCCGCTGTCAGGGGCAGCCGAACTCATACTGCTGCTGCACATTTTGATTTTTTTCTTTAAGGCAGTTTTACAACATAAAGACAAGTAATATCCCAGGGATGTTTAAAATAAACCTGTTGTCAGGCCTGTCTGCTATAAAGGCCCCGTCCACTGTGCCCTGCCCACGCACCACCTTCCTGCCCGGGCCCCGCCCCTTCCTGTGAAAGCTCTTACCTGATTGGTGACCCAAGCCCCCCACCCACACACCACCTTCCTGCCCAGGCCCCGCCCCTTCCTGTGAAAGCTGTTACCTGATTGGCGACCCAGGCCCCGGCCCCTCCTCGTCAGCAAACGGGTCTTGCTCGAAGCTGGGCTCCTCGCTGGCCTCACCGGTCAGACCGGAGGCCTCCTCTGCATCTGCGTTTGCGCTCAGGTCTGCGTCTGCATGTCAAAACAGATGGTTTCAGGCACTGCGGTCGAGCGCAGCAGAGATCTCCGCCTGTGAAGAGAGGGTGCCGGGCTGGCATGGGGGCACCTTCGGGGTCCGGGGCCCTTCTGTGTGGAGCCTGTGCGTTGTCCCCTGTGCATGCATGGGATTTCTCCAGGCACTCCGACTGTGTCCCGCTTCCCAGACACGGCAGGTCAGGGGTGACCAGCTACTCCGCTCAAGGGTGGGGTTTGCGGGGAGATTCTGGGGTGCAAGCGCAGGAGCTCAGGGCCACGCCCCACTACCTGCAGGGGGTGGGGTGGGGGGGCGGTACCATGACCCCTGCTGCCCAGCCCGGACGCGTGGGGGCGAACTCTCACACAGGGGAACAGGGTACGAACAAGAGGAGGCCCAGCCGGGACTCACTCCTCATCTATCTGCCCGCTGGCACATTCCCACCGGATCCGAGTCCCGGACCAGCGGCCGAGCCAGGCAGGTCATCCTCAAGCACCCCCAGCGCCCCCAGCTGTGACCCACGAATCGCCTCGTTCCCGTTTCATTCACCGGACCAGCTGGGGCAAACTGGGTGTCTCCTTCACTTTCCTGGGTCACAACCGGGGAACGAAAAGGGATGAAGTCTCTGTCCAGTTACACAGAGAGTTGTAGGTGTCTGGAACAGCCCGTCCAGCCAGGCTCTGGGCTGCTTCAGGAAAGGGCAGGTGGACAGTCTGGTTCCCTAAGGCCCCAGGTGAGCCTTATGGCCTCTCTACGCCCCTCGGTTGCTACACACCAAGAGTCCACGACGGGCAGGGCCCGGTCAGACCCTGCGGTTCCTCACCCTGCCCGTTGGGGGGGCTCTTCTCTCCCGGGCAGGCGCTGGGCACCAGGGGGGCGCAGCTGCGGTGGCAGTTCAGCTTGCAGTCTGCAGGCAGAGGAGGCGCGCTCAGACACACGGCGGGAACGGCCATGGGAACGGGATTGGGAGAAGGAGAGGGAGTGGGAATGGGAATGGGAGTGGGACTGGGAAAGGCAAAGAGAAAGGGAATGGGAACAGGTCTGATAATGGGAATGGGAGAGACAATGGGAATGGGAATGGGATTGGGAATAGGAGCGACAACGGGAATGGGACTGGGAGTGACAATGGGAATGGGACTGGGAATGGGAGCGACAATGGGAATGGGATTGGGAGCGACAATGGGAATGGGATTGGGAATGGGAGCGACAATGGGAATGGGATTGGGATTGGGAATAGGAGCGACAATGGGATTGGGAATGGGAGTGACAATGGGACTGGGACTGGGAATGGGAATAGGAGCAACAATGGGAATGGGATTGGGAATGGGAGCGACAATGGGAATGGGATTGGGAGCGACAATGGGAATGGGATTGGGAATGGGAGCGACAATGGGAATGGGATTGGGAGCGACAATGGGAATGGGATTGGGAATAGGAACGACAATGGGAATGGGATTGGGAATGGGAGCGACAATGGGAATGGGATTGGGAGCGACAATGGGAATGGGAATGGGAATAGGAGCGACAATGGGAATGGGACTGGGATTGGGAATAGGAGCGACAATGGGAATGGGACTGGGAATGGGAACAGGAGCGACAATGGGATTGGGAATGGGAGTGACAATGGGATTGGGAATGTGAGCGACAATGGGAATGGGACTGGGAATGGGAATAGGAGCGACAATGGGATTGGGACTGGGAGTGACAATGGGAATGGGAATGTGAGCGACAATGGGAATGGGACTGGGAATGGGAATAGGAGCGACAATGGGATTGGGAATAGGAGCGACAATGGGAATGGGACTGGGAGTGACAATGGGATTGGGAATGTGAGCGACAATGGGACTGGGACTGGGAGAGACAATGGGAATGGGACTGGGAATGGGAATAGGAGCGACAATGGGACTGGGACTGGGAATGGGACGGACCCCGGGCCCCTTACCGGAGCACTGCAGGCCCTGCCGGAAGAGCCCCTTGAGCAGGCGCTGGCAGTGCCGGCAGGCCGTGGGCCGGGTGTAGGTGTGGATGTGGAACGTGTGGGGCACCTGCAGCTCCCCGCCCCCCTCGCGCCGGTCCGCCCACGCGGGGTGGCCCACCCAGGAGGGGGTCCTGGGGCGCTGGCCCGTCTTGGACTGGCTGATCTGGAGAGAGAGAGAGAGAGGGGGGGGGCAGCAGGGGCACAGGCACAGGCCGCTGGGGCATGAACCCCCCCCCATCCCCTCGCCCGGCCCTCACCTCCTCCAGGCTGCCCCCGGCCTGCGTGGAGAGGGAGGGGGCTCTGGGACGTCCCGCGGAGAAGAGGGACACGCTGGTCCCACACCTGCGCCTGGAGCGGCTGCAGTCGCTGGGGACCTGGAGCGCGCAGCGCTTGTGGAAGTCCAGTCCGCAGCCTGGGGGCACACGCACACACAGCGCCACGCGCGCCTCAGTCCGAGTCAGGCAAGCGCAGAGCAGCGCAGGCAGCTCCATATATAAGACACAGCGCCCCCTCCTGGACCAGGACTGGACACCCCCGCTGCAGACACACTGACCCTTCCTGGACCAGGACTGGACACCCCCGCTGCAGACACACTGACCCCTCCTGGACCAGGACTGGACACCCCCGCTGCAGACACACTGACCCCTCCTGGACCAGGACTGGACACCCCCGCTGCAGACACACTGACCCTTCCTGGACCAGGACTGGACACCCCCGCTGCAGACACACTGACCCCTCCTGGACCAGGACTGGACACCCCCGCTGCAGACACACTGACCCCTCCTGGACCAGGACTGGACACCCCCGCTGCAGACACACTGACCCCTCCTGGACCAGGACTGGACACCCCCGCTGCAGACACACTGACCCTTCCTGGACCAGGACTGGACACCCCCGCTGCAGACACACTGACCCCTCCTGGACCAGGACTGGACAGCCCCCGCTGCAGACACACTGACCCCTCCTGGACCAGGACTGGACAGCCCCCGCTGCAGACACACTGACCCCTCCTGGACCAGGACTGGACACCCCCGCTGCAGACACACTGACCCTTCCTGGACCAGGACTGGACACCCCCGCTGCAGACACACTGACCCCTCCTGGACCAGGACTGGACACCCCCGCTGCAGACACACTGACCCCTCCTGGACCAGGACTGGACACCCCCGCTGCAGACACACTGACCCCTCCTGGACCAGGACTGGACACCCCCGCTGCAGACACACTGACCCCTCCTGGACCAGGACTGGACACCCCCGCTGCAGACACACTGACCCTTCCTGGACCAGGACTGGACACCCCCGCTGCAGACACACTGACCCCTCCTGGACCAGGACTGGACACCCCCGCTGCAGACACACTGACCCCTCCTGGACCAGGACTGGACACCCCCGCTGCAGACACACTGACCCCTCCTGGACCAGGACTGGACACCCCCGCTGCAGACACACTGACCCTTCCTGGACCAGGACTGGACACCCCCGCTGCAGACACACTGACCCCTCCTGGACCAGGACTGGACAGCCCCCGCTGCAGACACACTGACCCCTCCTGGACCAGGACTGGACAGCCCCCGCTGCAGACACACTGACCCCTCCTGGACCAGGACTGGACACCCCCGCTGCAGACACACTGACCCCTCCTGGACCAGGACTGGACAGCCCCCGCTGCAGACACACTGACCCCTCCTGGACCAGGACTGGACACCCCCGCTGCAGACACACTGACCCCTCCTGGCCCAGGACTGGACACCCCCGCTGCAGACACACTGACCCCTCCTGGCCCAGGACTGGACAGCCCCGCTGCAGACACACTGACCCCTCCTGGACCAGGACTGGACACCCCCGCTGCAGACACACTGACCCCTCCTGGACCAGGACCGGACAGCCCCGCTGCAGACACACTGACCCCTCCTGGACCAGGACTGGACACCCCCGCTGCAGACACACTGACCCCTCCTGGACCAGGACTGGACAGCCCTGCTGCAGACACACTGACCCCTCCTGGACCAGGACTGGACACCCCCGCTGCAGACACACTGACCCCTCCTGGACCAGGACTGGACACCCCTGCTGCAGACACACTGACCCCTCCGTGACCAGAACTGGACAGCCCCGCTGCAGACACACTGACCCCTCCTGGACCAGAACTGGACGCCCCTGCTGCAGGCAGAGCGCCCCCAAGTGTGGGGTCACATCCCTCCTGGCTAGAACAGTCCCCTGGATCACATTCCCCCTGCAGAACATCAACAGCTCATCACACTTCCACGAAAGCCCATCCTGCCAGGAAAGTATTTCAGGACCTCCTGGGCCTACCTTCGCACTTTAGCCCCTGGCGCACCAGACCCCAGAGCATCTCCCCGCAGTGATGGCAGAAGGTGGGCGTCCGGTAGGAGTGGACCGCCAGCGCGTGAGGGCACAGCTTCAGCGCGGTCAGGGAGGCGGAGCCTGTGAGGGAGGGGGCGGGGAGGCAGGAGAGGAGCTGTCCAATCAGAGCACGGCCTCCCCCGGGCACACCGGGCCAATCAGGTAACGCGGCGCAGGCCGGTGGGGGAGGAGTCACAAACAGGAGCAAACAACTCCCTCTTCCAGGGCAGGTCGTTAGCGTTGCTGAATTAGGTAATTATTCCAGAATTAAATATGGAAGTGCACTAAAACAATTGCAAAATATGGTCATTAGTTGATGTAACACATCAATTTCCCTACGGGATTAATAAAGTATTATCTAGTTAACACCGGAAACCATTACTAAGAAAGTGATAGTTTCCTCCTTTTCTTTCCTAATTGCTTCCTGGCTGGGGGAGTGGCCGTGCGACGCCGCCCACCTGACAGCACCACCTCGATCAGGTCCCCCTCCTGCAGGGCGTCTCCTCCGCTCAGCCTGCGCAGCACGTTCTCCGACCCCGGCTCGTGACGGAACAGCAGCACCTTCTCCCCCAGCCCGGCCACACTGCAGTCAGGAGCCTGCGGGGACACGGGGACGCGGGGACACACAGAGACACAGAGAGAGACACACAGGGCCACGGGGAGACACAGGGACACACAGGGGCACAGAGACACAGGAGAACATAGGAACAGTGACACAGAGACACAGGGACACAGAGGAACAAGGACACAGAGGGAGACAGGAACACAGAGGGACACAGGGGAACATAGGAACAGGGACACAGGGGCACAGGGACACATAGGAACAGGGACACAGGGGAACAATAACACAGGGACACAGGAACAGGGGGGCACACAGAGACAAAAAGATGTTACTGCAGGACCACTGCGCCGCCCCCCAGAGACATTACAGTCCTGCGCAATTCAGCGCCCCGCCAGAGGGGCGGCGCCGTCACCCCGCCCGACACGACCAAAACGTGCGCTGCGCCTCTTCGGGAACCCCGGGCTCCAGTCCGTTAGCGACACAGCCCTGACTGGAACGGGGGGTCCACCCTGGAGTGGGACAGGGCAGCTCAGGGAAAGCGTTTCGGGGGCCTCAGTGTTCCTGGGCTCTGAGCAGGGCAGGGCAGATCAGGGCGGGCAGGACGAGGCGCAGGAACGAGGCCCCCTGAGCCGCCGACAGCGCCGGGGGCCCACAGGCCTGGCTGAGGTGTGCAAGGCAATGAAAAACACCGCAAAGGGAAACGAAGCACGAACGCTTCATTTCCTGCCCTCGGCTCTCCCCCCCCACTGAGAGCTGGGGTGTGGGGAGCGGACTGGCGCAGCATCCGGGTGGGGGTGCACGCTGCTGGGGGTGGAGGGGAACCCCGTGACCTGTGCCGAGCTCGGAGTGGGGTGTCCAGAAGAGAGCCGCAGGGGCGGAAGGATTGTTATTCTCTCGTTCAAGACGCTCGCTCTCCCAGCCCCCCCCTCTCTCGGCTGCCCACCTCTGCAGTGGAAAGTCTGGTGGGGGGGGGGTGCGGGTGCGAGAGAGCGCTCTTCGGCAGCGCGTGGGAGCCGGCGGGCGGAAGGCTGAGCAAACCACATCCCCCCCGCCCGGCGACGAGCAGCTGCAGGGCTCAGCTCGACCTGCTGCAGAGCGCCGGCCGCCTCTCGGAAAAGACACGCGCCGCCCCTGGACTGCAGCTGCGCCCCCCCGGCCCCCCGCCCCCCCGGCCAACGGCTGCAAGCCAGTCACAGGCACCGAGTCTATCCCAGCAGGCAACAGGGGCGAGGCGGGGTACACCCCGGGAGGGACACCAGTCCATCACAGGACACACATGCTCACACCAGGGCCAGTCCATCACAGGACACACACAGACACACCAGGGCCAGTCCATCACAGGACACACACAGACACACACACACACTCACACACTCACACCAGGGCCAGTCCATCACAGGACACACACACTCACACCAGGGCCAGTCCATCACAGGACACACACAGACACACACACACACTCACACACTCACACCAGGGCCAGTCCATCACAGGACACACACACTCACACCAGGGCCAGTCCATCACAGGACACACACAGACACACACACACACTAACACACTCACACCAGGGCCAGTCCATCACAGGACACACACACTCACACCAGGGCCAGTCCATCACAGGACACACACAGACACACACACACACACACTCACACACTCACACCAGGGCCAGTCCATCACAGGACACACACACTCACACCAGGGCCAGTCCATCACAGGACACACACAGACACACACACACACTCACACACTCACACCAGGGCCAGTCCATCACAGGACACACACACTCACACCAGGGCCAGTCCATCACAGGACACACACAGACACACACACACACTCACACACTCACACCAGGGCCAGTCCATCACAGGACACACACACTCACACCAGGGCCAGTCCATCACAGGACACACACGCTCACACCAGGGCCAGTCCATCACAGGACACACACGCTCACACCAGGGCCAGTCCATCACAGGACACACACAGACACACACACACACACACACACACACACACACACACTCACACCAGGGCCAGTCCATCACAGGACACACACACTCACACCAGGGCCAGTCCATCACAGGACACACACAGACACACACACACACTCACACACTCACACCAGGGCCAGTCCATCACAGGACACACACACTCACACCAGGGCCAGTCCATCACAGGACACACACAGACACACCAGGGCCAGTCCATCACAGGACACACACGCTCACACCAGGGCCAGTCCATCACAGGACACACACAGACACACACACACACACACTCACACACACTCACACCAGGGCCAGTCCATCACAGGACACACACACTCACACCAGGGCCAGTCCATCACAGGACACACACAGACACACACACACACTCACACCAGGGCCAGTCCATCACAGGACACACACGCTCACACCAGGGCCAGTCCATCACAGGACACACACAGACACACACACACACACTCACACACTCACACCAGGGCCAGTCCATCACAAGACACACACACTCACACCAGGGCCAGTCCATCACAGGACACACACACTCACACCAGGGCCAGTCCATCACAGGACACACACAGACACACACACACACACACACACACACACACACACACACACACACACACACACACACACTCACACCAGGGCCAGTCCATCACAGGACACACACACTCACACCAGGGCCAGTCCATCACAGGACACACACAGACACACACACACTCACACCAGGGCCAGTCCATCACAGGACACACACAGACACACCAGGGCCAGTCCATCACAGGACACACACAGACACACACACACACTCACACACTCACACCAGGGCCAGTCCATCACAGGACACACACACTCACACCAGGGCCAGTCCATCACAGGACACACACAGACACACACACACACTCACACACTCACACCAGGGCCAGTCCATCACAGGACACACACACTCACACCAGGGCCAGTCCATCACAGGACACACTCACACCAGGGCCAGTCCATCACAGGACACACACAGACACACCAGGGCCGGTCCATCACAGGACACACTCACACCAGGGCCAGTCCATCACAGGACACACACAGACACACACAGACACACACACGCACGCACACACACACAGAGACACACACACTCACACCAGGGCCAGTGCTCCCAGAGGACACTTAACCCACCATCTTGTCTGTGGACTGTGGGAGGACACCGGAGCACCTGGAGGAAACCCACAGGAACGCAGGGGAACATGCAAACTCCACACAGACAGCGCCCCAGGTCCGGAATGGGACCCGGGGCCCCAGCGTTGCGAGGCTGCAATACCGACCCCTGCGCCAGCTCGCCGCCCTGCTGGAATACCAGTCTGGTGTCCCACACCGGAGGAGCCGCGGCCCCCCGATCACACGCTGCTCCCCCCCGAAATCAATGTCGTTCTCCCGGTTTTTGGAGGTTTCCTGCGCCTCGGAGCGGCACCGCGCGCGCCCGCGCGCGCCCGCCTCACCTTCCTCTCGATCATGTCCGCCGCCAGCCTCCGCACGGCCGGAACGCCGAGCTGGGAGCCGGGCACGGACACCACGTCCCGGAACAGGCCGATCTGGAGCTGCAGCAGGACGGGGGGGCGGCGGGGGGGCGACACCGACATGGCGGACAGCGGGCCTGTCCAGAGAGAGAGGGGGACACAGGTCAGAGCAGCACAGCCCGGGCTGGGGAGGGGGACCCCTGAGCTAGGGCACGACACTGGGGGACCCCTGAGCTAGAGCACGACACTGCGGGACCCCTGAGTTAGAGCACGACACTGGGGGACCCCTGAGTTAGAGCACGACACTGCGGGACCCCTGAGTTAGAGCACGACACTGGGGGACCCCTGAGTTAGAGCACGACACTGCGGGACCCCTGAGTTAGAGCACGACACTGGGGGACCCCTGAGCTAGAATATCATACTGAGCTAGAACATTATATTTGAGGGGGCCCCTGATCTATAATACTATTCTGGGGGACCCCTAACCTAGAACATTACAGTAGGGAAGCCCTTAACTGTAACACTACAGTGGGGAACCCCCGATCTCCACTATCCCACTGAGCTAGAACATCACAGTGGGCGCCCCAAGACTGAAGACACACCAGGGAAGCAGCAGGGGTGCAGACACACACAGGGGGCAGGAACGGAACCCCACAGAGGAGACCGGACCCCCAGAACCGCTTCAAGCAACTGGAAAGCTACCAGCTCAGGTCAGGGGCACCCACAACGAGCTGCGCTGCAAATCTGGGTCACCCCCCCGCTCCCCAGCAGCTGTCTTACTGAGAGTCAGAGCCCCCCAGGAGGAATGATGCCCACCAGCACCTACCGCAGAGCCCGGAGTCCGGACTGTCCGTCCCTCGCCCTCCGCGCCCGGCGTCCATCCTGCCAGCGGTCCCCGTCCCGGGTCCGCACGCCTCTGCGCTCCGGGTCTGGGGGGGCTCGGCCCGGCCTCGGCAGCGGAAGAGCCGTCTGAGTCAGACACAGAGACACAGAGACACGGAGACGCAGCGCTGTCAGCGCGCTGCAGACACGGGCACACTGAGCCGCCGCGTGCAGCCGCGCGGCTGTTAAACACACACACACACACTGCACCGCACACACGCACACTCACATGCGCACTCGCACACCACGCGGAAAACGTTACGTAGGACACAGGGCCTTGCGCCACATCTAGCTCTGACGCTCCGGCAACCTGCTCGAAGGACACCACCAGGCCGGCCTGTTGCAGCCATCCGCCGCTCCGTGTGTAAAGCGCCTCATGCCGTCAGTCCTAAAGGCACAGCCCTCGGGACCCAGGCTGACTGCCGGCCCGGGCGTTGTCCTCTGAAACCAATTTCTGCCCGGTAACTGCTAAGGGTTTGACCTCCACACAGGATGCACATAAAGAAGCAACCCTTCTTCAAAGTGAAGAGGAACCTCACTTCGCCTCAGGAGGACGAGAGTCGCCTGCCTGATTCAGTCTGGTCTACTTTAGTTACATCACAAACAGGGAAGGACGCAGCATGGCCCTGGGCGAGCTTCAGGACTCCCCTGTGCAGGAATCAGGCCACAGCCCTTGGAAACACGGCACTCAGCCTGCAGAAGAACTCCTTCAGAACGCAGCAGCTCAGAAAGCCAAGCGCGCCCAGTAGCGTCAGGCGTGCAGGGTTAACAGACGTACAGCCCTCCTCCCCCCCCCCTCCCCTGGGGGCCCGGCCCGTCTGTCAAGATCGCCCCCTGGTGGCCAGAGGCGAGCTGTGACGCAACTCCGGTCCGCCCGCCTCCCGTTGTGAGGTCACGGTGAGGTCACGGTGACGTCACAGAGGCTGCACTGCAGTGGGCAAAGGCAGAGGGAGGGCGTTGCTCAGGTCACACTCTCCAGAGACTGCAGTCCTTTCTGCCAGTAGAATCAGGCCATTCCAACTTATTTATTATTTACTGGTGGTAAGAATATTAGAAACTGCAGCAGTGGTGGTGGTGATGGTAATTGCAGATCTATTGGCAATAGGACCAACAGTTGTGTGAGTATGCAATAACATCATTTAGAAAATATTGTAATATATATCGCAATAAATTGTATCACAGCCGTTCAGGGAGATCGTGTCTGTTCAGGCACAGAGGTCTAGACACCATCATCACTCTGCCAGTCTGTCCCAGCCTGCTGTCCGCAGGGATCTTCCGACAGGCAGCAGGCCCGAGTGCCGAGTCTGGCCGCTCTCCGGGCGCCCTCTGCATCCCAGACACGACTCACCTCGGACTGCGCTGGAAAGGCACGGATGGACCTCCCGGCAGCTCCCGGGGAACGCCGCGGCGGGACCGCCGTCCAGGAGAGGCCCTCCGGCCAGACGCTGCACCCCCGGCAGCGCCAGCCGAACTTAGGCAAGCGCCCGTGCTCACCTCCCGCCGGGCCGGGCCGGGCCGACCCGGGCCCTGGTCCTGCTCCTGGTCCTGGAGGGGTCGGTGTGGGTCTGCAAGCGATCACCCCAGGAGACCTGGGAAAACTGCACACACAGCGCCCCCCACAGGACCAAGCCTGGATAGCCCCCAGCGCTCGGGCCCCGAGGTGGCAGAGCCCTCAGTCACATGACCGAATGATCTCATTATTTAAGTAGCTGCACAATTCTGGGTACCTGAACCGGGCCGAAGGTGTGGTACCTGGACCTCTTACCTCAGGGCAGCTGTAAACGACCTTCAGTACCATCAGCAGGTGAAAGGTCTGACAGGTCACTCGGTTTCTCCTCCGACAGCGTTCCCAGGGGGTTCTCCCACCTGGTCCTGGGGACGCCCCCACACCCGCTGGGTTCGGTAGCCCCCCCCCCGGAGCTGCGCTCAGCTCCCACACCGGCAGGACCGCAGTGCAGCCCAGCAGGGCCGGTCCAGACCGGTTCTGCAGCCCCGGTGTTTCCCAAACCGAGGACCGGAGCAACTGCCGGTTCCCAGCCCTGTTCCCTCGGGATTCTGCCCCGGACTTCCCGACAGGAGGGGGGTCCGGATTCTGAGACACAGCCTGGGCCCTGGCTAAGCGCTAAAAGAGGAGGGTGACTGTTGTAAAAGCCACGGGTTCGAGAGCCACTGTGCCTTCGCAGCAAGAGAGCTCTGCCAGTATTCCCAATCCCATCCCCACCTCCCGTTCCCCCATCCCTGATTCCTGGTCTATTATCCCCAAACCCCAATTCCTAATCCCAAAACACCAATCTACTTCTCCGATCCCTGATCCCCGATTCCTGATCTATCATCCCCATCCCTGATCCCCGATTCCCGGTCTATTATCCTCGATCCCTGATCCCCTTTCCCTTTCCCTCTGCAGCAAGCCTGCGGGACACGGAGCGCCACCACCTGCCTGTCCTTCCAGTCGCCTCCCCAGGGGGGCGCCGCCAAGCCCGGGAGAGGATCTTCTCCACCTGCGAGGTGCCCGAAGCCGTCATACAGCAGCTCATCCGCAGCTCAGGTAACAGGGCGTCAGCGCCGCTCCGGTCGGGCCGGGCCAGCTGACCCGATACCGTCATACAGCAGCTCTTCCTGTCTAACAGGTACTGTTAGAGAGAAGCCAGGGTATCGGCTTCAACAACATGACTGGGCTGCTTGTTCCACTCTCCCACCTCTCTTAGCGTAGAGTAGTTGCTCCTGTCCCGACTGGAGGATCTCACCCAGGAGTTTCTAGAGAGAAGCCAGGGTATCGGCTTCAACAGCATGGCTGGGCAGCTTGTTCCACACTCCCACTGCCCTTTGTGTAAAGAAGTGCCTCCTGCTCTTGGTTTTATATTCAAATTCAGGAAGGGGATATTTTCACTTTTAAAATGTTTTTAAATCGTAAACAGTTTGAGCCTGAGACAAGACCTTGCGGGCGCTTGTCATGTTAACGATCCTGCAGCTAATTAAACAATTACATCAGCTCCGACACTGAGCCCAGAAGGGCCCCCAGAAACCCCCAGAGACCCCCAGCGGTTCAGTGGCTCTGGTGTGCAGGACGGTCCGAGCAGGACGATCACTCTCTCTTCTCCTTCCCCCCGGTCCTGTCCGGTCAGAGAGGGACAGGAGGCAGAGGGCCCTGCAGGCCCGGCGCAGCTGCCTGGGCCGGGCCTGGGGCGCGCTGCTGGACCGGTGCCGCCTGCTCTACCAGATCGTCTTCGCCTTCACCGAGTCGCGCCCCCTCGACAACTTCCTGCTGGCCGTCGTGGTGCTGAACACGGGCGCGCTGGTGGCCCAGACCTTCGACAGCGTGGCCGTGCGCGGAGGTAGGAGGCCGGTTCTGCGGCGCGGCGCGGCCCGGTCCAGTCCGATCACCCTGCTCACCCCTCCTGCTCCCTGTCCAGGCTGGTTCTTCTCCGCCATGGACGCCAGCTTCCTCTCCATCTACCTGATGGAGTTCGCGCTCAAGGTGTTCGTCTGGGGCCGCGTCTACTTCAGGAACGCCTGGAACATCCTGGGTGAGTCAGGGGCTGGACACGTCCCGGACACTGGACAGCTCAGGGCTGGACACGTCCCGGACACTGGACAGTCAAGGGCTGGACACATCCCAGACACTGGACAGCTCAGGGCTGGACACTTCTTACTCACTTGACAGCTCAGGGCTGGACACTCCCCAGACACTGGACAGTCAAGGGCTGGACACATCCCAGACACTGGACAGCTCAGGGCTGGACACTTCTTACTCACTTGACAGCTCAGGGCTGGAAACTCCCCAGACACTGGACAGCTCAGGGCTGGACACTCCCCAGACACTGGACAGCTCAGGGCTGGACACTCCCCAGACACTGGACAGCTCAGGGCTGCACACAACCCCTACACTGGACAGCTCAGGGCTGGACACTCCCCAGACACTGGACAGCTCAGGGCTGCACACAACCCCTACACTGGACAGCTCAGGCACATTGCACTTAAAAACAGAGGACCCCACGATCCTGGTGAGCACCCCCAGACCGCACCGCCACTGGCGGCGGCCCCGGGGTCCCCCACTCACGGCCGGAGCTCAGACACGTCCCCCCGCCTTCCAGACTTCGTCATCGTCTTCATGAGCCTGGTGGACTTCGTCCTGCCCCTGATCCAGTCCACCAGCAGCTTCAGCAGTGGGAACGCCTCCACGGTCTTCCGAATCCTGCGCATCTTCAAGGGCATCAGGGCCATCCGGGCCTTCCGGGTGCTCCGGACGATCCGGTAGGACCCCCGCGCTCTTCTGTTCTGGGATACCCTCTCTGGGATAGTCCGGGGAAAACTGTCAAAAATCCCAGTACTGACATCAGAACACTGTGGATCGGGTGCGGTCTGGTTAGACCAGGAGGACAGCCGGTCCGGCGGTTCAGGTCCGGTCCTGTTAGACCAGGAGGACAGCCGGTCCGGCGGTTCAGGTCCGGTCCTGTTAGACCAGGAGGACAGCTGGTCCAGCGGTTCAGGTCCAGTCCTGTTAGACCGGGAGGACAGCTGGTCCGGCGGTTCAGGTCCGGTCCTGTTAGATCAGGAGGACAGCCGGTCCGGCGGTTCAGGTCCGGTCCTGTCAGACCAGGGGGACAGCTGGTCTTGAAGATGAGTTTGCAAGCATCACTAACCACCTCTCTCCCTTGTGTCTCTGTCCTCCCTTGCTCTCCCTGGTACTGTCCAGATTCTTACAGAACCTGCAGGCCATCATGTCCACCTGCCTACAGTCTCTCCAGTCCATGGGAGCCATCATCGTACTAATGTTCACCTTCCTGTGTATCCTTATGTTATTGTTGGACAGCTCATGGACACTTCCCATACACTGGACAGCTCAGGGCTGGATACTTTCTGTACCATGGACAGCTCAGGGCTGGACACTTCCTATACACTGGACAGCTCAGGGCTGGACACTTTCTGTACCGTGGACAGCTCAGGGCTGGACACTTCCTATACACTGGACAGTCACCAGAGCACAGTGGTCAAACACCCCCTCTCTGAATCAGACATGAGGGTGGCATGATGCCTTAGCGTCCAGTCATGTTTGCGGTCATCTTCCGGGAGATGTTCAGTGTGTCGGACCCAGATCGCTTCGGGTCCATGTTCAAGACCATCTTCACCCTCTTCCAGCTGCTCACCCTGGACGACTGGGCCTACATCTACTCCACCAGCCGAGACCAGGGTGAGACAGAGACCTGCCTGCCCCATCCGCAGTGCAGACACACTGCTTTCAGCTCCGACACACTGCTCTCAGCTCCATCACACTGACACACTGCTCTCAGCACATCACACCAACACACTGCCCTCAGCTCCTTCACACAGACACACTGCTCTGAACTCCAATACACTGCTCTCAGCTCCGTCACACAGGCACACTGCCCTCAGCTCCTTCACACAGACACACTGCTCTGAACTCCGATACACTGCTCTCAGCTCCGTCACACAGGCACACTGCCCTCAGCTCCTTCACACAGACACACTGCTCTGAACTCCGATACACTGCTCTCAGCTCCGTCACACAGGCACACTGCCCTCAGCTCCTTCACACAGACACACTGCTCTGAACTCCGATACACTGCTCTCAGCTCCGTCACACAGACACACTGCTCTGAACTCCGATACACTGCTCTCAGCTCCGTCACACAGGCACACTGCCCTCAGCTCCTTCACACAGACACACTGCTCTGAACTCCGATACACTGCTCTCAGCTCCGTCACACAGGCACACTGCCCTCAGCTCCTTCACACAGACACACTGCTCTGAACTCCGATACACTGCTCTCAGCTCCGTCACACAGACACACTGCTCTGAACTCCGATACACTGCTCTCAGCTCTGTCACACAGGCACACTGCCCTCAGCTCCTTCACACAGACACACTGCTCTGAACTCCGATACACTGCTCTCAGCTCCGTCACACAGGCACACTGCCCTCAGCTCCTTCACACAGACAGACTGCTCTGAACTCCAATACACTGCTCTGAACTCCAATACACTGCTCTCAGCTCTGTCACACTTACACACTGCTCTCAGCACAGTCACACAGGCACACTGCTCTGAGCACAGTCACACCGACACACTGCTCTGAGCACAGTCACACTGACACACTGCTCTCAGCTCTGTCACACTTACACACTGATCTCAGCACAGTCACACAGGCACACTGCTCTGAGCACAGTCACACCGACACACTGCTCTGAGCACAGTCACACTGACACACTGCTCTCAGCTCTGTCACACTTACACACTGCTCTCAGCTCTGTCACACAGACTCACATAAACACTGCAACATGAGCAGCAAGAGAGCGTCATCACTAGGCGCCCCTGGTGCATGCAGCTGCTGACCCCTCCATCGGAGACTAGAGAGTGATTGAGTTCCTTCAGCCTGTATATGAGTGAGAGAGTGTGTACAGACACCACAGCTGCGTCTCCCAGCCGGCTGAGTGTCTCCGCTTCTCCCGCAGGCTACCCCTACATCATCATCTTCCTGGTGCTGTACATCGTGGTGGAGTACTTCACCTTCCTCAAGTGGGTTCCCCTCCGCCACCCAAACCCCAGACGATCACCCTGACATTTCGCTCGCTCCAGTCGTGTCCTTCTCTGCAAGGTGTGAGGCTGTGGATCAAGCATCTCCTTCTCTCTCCCATCTTCTCTCTCCTCAGCCTGTTCATCGCCGTCCTGGTCGATAACTTCCAGCTGGCCATCAAGAGGCGCATGGAGAGGAAGAAGGACAAGGTGGGTGTCATCTGGGTGCTGGGGTGGGGTGGGGTGGGGTTCTGCCACTCTGAAATGTGCAGATTCTGGGGCCTGAAGGAGCAGTAAGTCTTTCTAAACTCATCACCTCCTGAACGCAGGGGTACAAAACCACAGACATCCGGTCTTGTTGGACCAGCTGGTCCAGTGGTTCAGGTCCAGGAGGACAGCCGGTCCGGTGGTTCAGGTCCTGTCTTGTTGGACCAGCTGGTCCGGTAGTTCAGCTCCAGTCTTGTTGGACCGGGAGGACAGCCGGTCCGGTGGTTCAGGTCCTGTCTTGTTGGACCAGCTGGTCCGGTGGTTCAGGTCCAGTCCTGTTGGACCGGGAGGACAGCCGGTCCGGTGGTTCAGGTCCTGTCTTGTTGGACCAGCTGGTCCGGTGGTTCAGGTCCAGTCCTGTTGGACCGGAAGGACAGCTGGTCCGGCGGTTCAGGTCCGGTCCTGTTAGACCGGGAGGACAGCTGGTCCGGCGGTTCAGGTCTGGTCTTGGACTGGGAGGACAGCTGGTCCAGTGACTCAGTTCTGAAGATGAGTTTGTTAGCATCACAAACCACCTCTCTCTCCTGTGTGTCCCTGTCCTGCCTTGCTCTGCCCGGTACTGTCCCGATTCTTACAGAACCTGCAGCTCTCCGTGTCCCCGAGCAAGGGACTGAACCCCCTTGTATTCATCTGGGATGTAAACCTGAAGTAAACGAGTTGTTATAAATTAGCACTGCAAGCCCTGACAAGAATGCCACAGCATGATATCGACCTTACAAGACAACAAGGCCGGCGGTGTCAGAACACAGCCCTCTGCAATAACCTCCTCTCCCTCTGCAGTCCTGCACCCTCGACGACTCTGAGGACGACACGGCGGCTCTGAAGAAGAAGGGTAGCCCGGAGCTTCCTCATGTCACTCATCCACAAACTCACTGTGGTACACTATGGTGAAGGTACAGCAGAGCCCGGTGAGATGAGGGTAAAAGTACAAAGGCAGTGTCTTTCCCTTGAAGGTCAGCCGTCAGGGGAGCAGGACAACGAGACCTCCCTTCAGAGAGCCATTCAGCAGAACTACAGCCAGAACAAATTCAGCAAGAGGTTAGTGACCGAGGCCCGAGGACCAGAGCCAACTCAGAACACGGACTGGACTAAGTGATTCTGTACCCCAACAGTCCAGAGACCACTGTTCCAGTCTGGGTCACACTGTACCCCTACAGTCCAGAGCCCGCCGGTCCAGTCTGGGTCACACTGTACCCCTACAGTCCAGAGCCCGCCGGTCCAGTCTGGGTCACGCTGTACCCCTACAGTCCAGTCTGGGTCACCCTGTACCCCTACAACATGAGGAGAAGAAGCTGTTGGAGGGGGACAGGGTCCCCGAGTAAGTCAGCCTCCTCGTCTGCCACCAGGGAGGTCCAGCTGATGACCAGCTACTTCCGGCTGCTGGCGGCCATCGACCTCCAGCACCACGCCTTCCGGTCGCAGGGAGCCACGCTGGACCGGGTCGTCGACACCTTCTTCGAGGTGAGCCCCTGCGCCCGCGTTCCCGCGACGCGACTGACCTCTGCCCCGGGACGAGACCCGGCTCTCCGGCGGAGACTCGCGTGCCCACGTCCCCGGAGCCCCTGCAGGCCGGTCCCGGGACGTCAGAGAGCCCCCTGCTTGAATTCTCGGGGAAGCTGGGAGCAGCCTGGGCACAACCGTGGGCGCCTGGGGGTGAAAGGGGGGGGGCGATTTTCCGCAGTTCAAAATACTGCCGCTACCCACCCCTGCAGAAACACACTCTTCGACAGCGCCAGTGTACCCCCCAGGGGTGGGGCCCGGTCACGGGTCAGGGCCAGCTATTCTGTTATTCTGTAGCCCTACAGTCCAGAGACCACTGTTCCTGTGTGTGTCGCACTGTACCCCTACAGTCCAGTCTGGGTCACACTGTACCCCTACAGTCCAGTCTGGGTCACACTGTACCCCTACAGTCCAGAGATCACCGGTCCAGTCTGGGTCACACTGTACCCCTACAGTCCAGTCTGGGTCACACTGTACCCCTACAGTCCAGAGACCACTGTTCCTGTGTGTGTCACACTGTACCCCTACAGTCCAGTCTGGGTCACACTGTACCCCTACAGTCCAGAGACCACTGTTCCTGTGTGTGTCACACTGTACCCCTACAGTCCAGTCTGGGTCACACTGTACCCCTACAGTCCAGAGACCACTGTTCCTGTGTGTGTCACACTGTACCCCTACAGTCCAGTCTGGGTCACACTGTACCCCTACAGTCCAGTCTGGGTCACACTGTACCCCTACAGTCCAGAGACCACTGTTCCTGTGTGTGTCACACTGTACCCCTACAGTCCAGTCTGGGTCACACTGTACCCCTACAGTCCAGAGACCACTGTTCCTGTGTGTGTCACACTGTACCCCTACAGTCCAGTCTGGGTCACACTGTACCCCTACAGTCCAGTCTGGGTCACACTGTACCCCTACAGGGGCCCCTGAAAGGCCTTTACTAGGAGACACAACGGCACCCCGCCCCGCCCCCCCCAAAATCCAGCACACACGTTTACAAAACAACCTGTCGCCTTTATTCCAAACCAAGCTGCCCCTCGGGCAGGCAGGGTCGCCGAGAACAGCAGTCCGCTGGGAAAATATCAAAATCCCGCAATCCCAGAACCGGGAGGCACCTCCGACAACGGGGTCTTCCCGACCTGTGGCGCAGGAATCAACCCCCCGTCCCAGACTCCAGCTCCAGACCCGGAGTCCGGGCGCAGGAGATCCGGCAGGGACCGGAGGGAGCGCTCCCCAGGCTGAGGGTCCGAGTTTATGGCAGCTGCGCAGTCCCGGTCTTGGCACAGGGTTCGACAGACGGGGGCAGACACACGGACACGTGGCTCAGGACAACCGCGGAAGCTCAGGTTCCCCGGGATCCTTCGGGGAACAGCCGGACGAGATCCCGGGATTCCGAAGGGCAGCGGAGGGGCGCCCCGATCCTCACCGCCCCGGCTCTCTCCCTCTCGTTGCAGGCGGCGGAGGAGGAGGAGGAGGAGTGTCACAGGCAAGAGAAGGACTGAGAGCCCCCCACAGCCCCCCCCCCAATAAAGACCCCGCTGACCCACACCGGCTCGCTTCCTCGTGCCGTGAGAAATTCCCAGATTCCCGCCCCTCCCTGCGGGGGATCGGCGCTCCTCGCTCTGGTCCTGGAGAGGCACTGCGTTCACGGTCATGAAGACCCTTCATTGATTCCAGTCACTGAGACCCCTAGCTGAGAGTTCTGCAGCCGAGACCCCTACTTGATTCTGTGAGGTCACTGCAAGCACCCCAGGGGACCAGGAGAGAGGAGCCCCGATACAGATCACGTAAAAAAAGCAGGAGGGTGCTGATCAATACCGGCCTGAGATCAGCTGCCCGGTCAGAGGGCGCCACGCGGCTCAGTCTGAACAACGTCAGCCTGCTGGAACAGGGGTGGGGGAGAGGTCACTCTGCCCCCTGGTGGCTCACCCCAGCAGCAGAGGGAGGGACTGCCCGTTTCCCACGGTGCTTTGCGGGTGGCCCAGCCAGGCTGAAATACTGAAGGGGGGTGTTTGAGCGTGCTCCCGCGTCCGCTTGGCGGTGTGCCCCCCCCGTCGGTCACGGTCTCGGGGAGGCAGGGGGGCGGTCAGTTGCCGGCGGGGTCCAGCGGGCCGGTGACCCGGAAGTGGATGCCGTCGCCGGGCAGCGGGGAGGGGATGAGTGGGCAGAGCCAGGCCAGGTACCAGCGCCGGCCCAGGCACTCCTGGAGGTTGCGGCGCCAGCCCAGGCTGTAGGGGCGGCGGCTGGAGTACCACTCCCGCGTGGTCTGGCCGCGCAGCATCAGCGCCGCGTGGAAGAACAGGAAGGCCGCCACCAGCAGGAAGCCCACGACGCAGGTGTCGGCGATGAAGGCGAAGGCGAACGCCCTCGCGGTGACCTGGCCTGAGACAGGGGAGAGGAGGCACAGGGAGGGGAGGAGAGAGAGGGGAGAGGAGGCACAGGGAGGGGAGAGGAGGCACAGGGAGGGGAGAGGAGGCACAGGGAGGGGAGGGGAGAGGAGAGGAGGAGAGAGAGGGGAGAGGAGGCACAGGGAGGGGAGAGGAGGCACAGGGAGGGGAGAGGAGAGGAGGCACAGGGAGGGGAGGGGAGAAGGAGATAGAGGGGAGAGGAGGAGAGAGAGGGGAGAGGAGGCACAGGGAGGGGAGAGGAGAGGAGGAGAGAGAGGGGAGAGGAGGCACAGGGAGGGCAGGGGAGAGGAGGAGAGAGAGAGACAGAGGGAAGAGGGAGACAAAAGGGAGAGGAGGGGAGATTGGCGAGAGAGATGGGAAAGGAGAGAGAGAGGGGAGAGGAGACACAGGGAGCAGAGGGGAGAGGAGGCACAGGGAGGAGATGGGAGACACGACAGTGAGTGACACGGCCCAGGCTGGCATGGAGGAGCACCCTCCAGCACCTCTAGGTCCTGCACGCACAAGAGCCAGTGTGTCTGTGTGGGCTTGTGACTGCACCTGTGCACACGCGTGAGTGTGCACCTGTGCACGTGTGTGTGTGAGTGTGAATGTGAGCGTGTGTAATTGTGCACGTGTGTGTGTGAGTGTGAATGTGAGCGTGTGTAATTGTGCACGTGTGTGTGCGTGAGTGTGCGCGAGTGTGAGCGAGTGTACGCGCGCGTGAGTGCGCACACGTCCCTGAGTGTGAACGGGCGGCGGGGGGTGGGGCGCGACTGACCGGAGACCAGCATGACCCAGGGCGCGAGCAGCAGCAGGGCGCTGTGCAGGGTGAGCCCCTCGCTCAGGACCAGCAGGAAGACCTCGGTGTTGAGCACCACGGCGTACAGCAGCCCCGCCCACATGAAGAGCAGGCTGCTCAGGAAGTAGCGGTAGTTGCGGAAGCCCACGCACTGGCCGAAGAAGACGCAGTGGTGGTCCCGGCGCAGGACGCACACCCCGCAGTCGTGGCAGTGGGAGCAGCGCGGGGGGGTGTGCGTCTCGCAGCTGTAGCAGTACCTGGGGGGGGCAGAGCAGCGGTTAGCGACACGGCCTCACACGGAGCCAGTCCCCGGGGCGACAGGAGGGACGTGGCAGCTGGTCTGGCTGCTCGGGTCCGGTTCTGTTAGACCGGGAGGACAGCTGGTCCGGCGGGTCGGGTCCGGTCCTGTTCTGTCAGAACACAGGGATGCAGTGCTCAGCGGTGCTGCCTCACAGCGCTGGGACACAGGGTTCGATGCCGGAGCTGGGGTGCTGTCTGTGTGGAGTTTGCATGCTCTCCCGACGTTGGCGTGGGCTTCCCAGTGCTTGCTGGGATAGACCCTACGCTGGAAGACGGAGGCACCGGTGTGAGCCGCCTTCGCCTGACCTACCTCCAGCCCTGGCCCATGCCCTCCCCTCCGAGGAAGACCCCCCGGACGCTGGGGTCCGTCCTGAGGAAGAGCACGGAGTTCCAGGCGATGTTGCCCAGCATGAAGGCCTGGGCGCCCAGGTGGGCCGCCTTCCACGGCGCCGTCCAGCCCGCCCGCCCCGGCGCCTCGGCCAGGACCAGGTAGCTGACCTCCGCCGTGATGGACAGCACGAGCAGCGTGTTCACCACCACCGGCAGGCGGCGGCACGCGCGCTCCAGCCGGCCCCACGTCCGGTAGCAGAACGACCGCATGCTGGACCGCAGGCCGGAAGCCGGAAGTTCGAGTCGCTGGGCAACGACAAGTCGTTTGCTGTTGGTGGGGATTTTCGGCCACACAATGTAACGCAAAAAACGTGTGCGTGCTTCTTTCAACAACGCCTCCCTCTTCCCTATAAATACGTGGGGACAAGTACAGCCCGTCTACGCTAGAAACGCAGATACAATACGAATCTTCTCGCTACCCGCGCCACAGTGCCGGAATGGCGCCGTCGTCTCATCTGTAATGAACGTCTCTCCCTCTCCTTCTCCTCCTCCCGGCGGCTTCCAAACGCATCTCTTCGAGAACAAAGCCGACAGCGATCACAGGCAGGAAAAATAAAAACGAGGATCGCCTTTTCCAGGCTTTCGGAAAGACGAGAAAAAGTACAAATGTTTCGGAGCTGTAACTGACGCCTCCCACGCTCCAAATAATAATAATAAAAAAATAAATAAATAAAAGACGGGTACAAATCTGGCGGTTTTAATAGAGAAAGTTCTGCCCAGCGCCTGCTCCGCGGACACACCGCAACGCGCACAGGTGTCACAGTTAAAACAGTCCCCTCCCCCCCTGTCCCTTCCCACTGGTTCCGAGCCGCATGTCCGACAGCCGGGCTACCCCACTGGGACGTAGCAACAGTTACAAAAGAGAGGTGGACTCAGACCGTCCGGAAACAAGGGGTGTCGAATTCGACAGCAGGACTGGGCAGCCTGTTCCACACTCCCGCCACCCTTAGTGTGAGGTGGTGTCTACGCTGTGAACGCCTGAACCAGCTCTCCTCGTAGGCGTGTCCGTCTAAGACACCTTAAATCCTGGAGGGTACCTGTCCGCTGTTTGTCGGATGGACTCAAGAGCCGCGATGTCTTTTTCTGTCAGGAGGAGACCACAATTCAACTCAGCTGAATTCAAGGTGCTTTATTGTCATGACCACTGAGTAAAATCAGTGCTGCCAAACAAATACAATTAACATAACAAAAATCTACAGACATTTACAATACAAATACAAAATCACACACAGTATTCAAAAGGAACCTCAGCTGATTTTTTTTCAAATATATTTTTTTAAATCTGCCTAAACACCACTTTCGCTCCCAGTGGACACACACACGCCCTCCCCCCCCCGAGGTTTTGACACTAAGAAGATCTGTGCTCTATCCGCCTGGACTGATGGGGGAGGGCGCCGAGCAGTTTAAACCGGGCGAGATTGCAGTGTCGCTGTCAGGGGCGGACCTGCTCGGTATCGGCACGGTACCGCGCAGTGGAACCCCACTCGACACCCCACGTGTCTGTTTTAAAGAGACTTTTGGGGTCCGGGGCGCTCACTCAGCGCCGTCAGTCGGGTGTGTCAAAGGGGACGCGTGTCTGCAAGACGCTTTCGTGAGCGCCGGGCCGCTCTCCCGCACCCACCCGGTAATCCCCGGCAATCCGCTCTGATCCACCCGTGACCTGGGTCCTGCGCGTCCGGGCTCGAGGATGGACCCGCGGCTCCTGGGCGACAGCGGGCTGGGGGCGCACGAGGGGCTGCGCCGCAGGTAAATTCACCTGCCCCTGCCCCTGCTCCTACCCCTTCACCTGCCCCTGCCCCTGGCCCTGCTACTGCCCCTGCTCCTACCCCTTCACCTGCCCCTGCCCCTGCTCCTACCCCTTCACCTGCCCCTGGCCCTGCTACTGCCCCTGCTCCTACCCCTTCACCTGCCCCTGCCCCTGGCCCTGCTACTGCCCCTGCTCCTACCCCTTCACCTGCCCCTGCCCCCTACTCCTACCCCTTCACCTGCCCCTGCCCCCTACTCCTGCCCCCTGCCCCTGCCCCTACCCCTGCTACTGCTCCTACCCCTTCACCTGCCCCTGCCCCCGCCCCTGCCCCCTGCCCCCTACTCCTGCCCCCTGCCCCTGCCCCTGCTCCTACCCCTTCACCTGCCCCTGCCCCTGGCCCTGCTACTGCCCCTGCTCCTACCCCTTCACCTGCCCCTGCCCCTGCTCCTACCCCTTCACCTGCCCCTGCCCCTGCTCCTACCCCTTCACCTGCCCCTGCCCCTGCCCCTGCTCCTACCCCTTCACCTGCCCCTGCCCCTGCCCCTGCTCCTACCCCTTCACCTGCCCCTGCCCCTGGCCCTGCTCCTACCCCTTCACCTGCCCCTGGCCCTGCTACTGCCCCTGCTCCTACCCCTTCACCTGCCCCTGCCCCTGGCCCTGCTCCTACCCCTTCACCTGCCCCTGGCCCTGCTACTGCCCCTGCTCCTACCCCTTCACCTGCCCCTGCTCCTACCCCTTCACCTGCCCCTGCCCCTGGCCCTGCTCCTACCCCTTCACCTGCCCCTGCCCCTGCTCCTACCCCTTCACCTGCCCCTGCCCCCTACTCCTGCCCCCTGCCCCTGCCCCTACCCCTGCTACTGCTCCTACCCCTGCACCTGCCCTCTGCCCCCTACTCCTGCCCCCTGCCCCTGCCCCTGCCCCTGCTCCTGCCCCTTCACCTGCCCCTGCCCCTGGCCCTGCCCCTGCCCCTGCTCCTACCCCTTCACCTGCCCCTGCCCCTGCTCCTACCCCTTCACCTGCCCCTGCCCCCTACTCCTGCCCCCTGCCCCTGCCCCTACCCCTGCTACTGCTCCTACCCCTGCACCTGCCCTCTGCCCCCTACTCCTGCCCCCTGCCCCTGCCCCTGCCCCTGCTCCTGCCCCTTCACCTGCCCCTGCCCCTGGCCCTGCCCCTGCCCCTGCTCCTGCCCCAGACGATTTTCTGACAGCAGTGCTCGTGTGGTCGGTATCAGAGGCGCAGAATCTGACGGGCAATCCCAGTCTGTAATTAGCCCGGAGACTCAAAACTTCGCCGCACTGCCTCTTTTCCGCCGCACGGTGGCAGCAACGCGCGATCCTTTTCAGAGGGCGAGACTGCGGACGCTGGAGGCGCTTCTCGACACTGAGAGTGGTGGGCGACGGGAACAGGCAGATTCCCCGGAGATCCTTCAGAAAACAGCTGGAGGAGATCTCTGGATCGATGAACAGCTGCTCTCATGCGGTGACCCTCAGCTGCTCCTTTATACCAGATGATGTTAGTTAAGGTGTTGGTTAGTGATTGCGTTCCAGAGACCTGTGACGTAGCTGTGTGCGTCCCCTCTCTCTAATCCAGCCAGCAGAGCAGACTGGAGCTGCAGGGCGCCCTCAGGAGGCTGCAGAGGGCACAGCACCTGTGAGTGAGGCCCCTCAATGTCTGTGTCGAGTGTGTGTCAGTTCACTGGGGCCAGTGGGTGTGTCTGTGTGGTCAGTGGCCACCTAGTGCTTAGTCAAATCAGTTTTTGTCATTTGTCGAATTTGTTTTTGTCAAATTATGTCAAATCAGTGTGTGATTGTGCGCTTGCCATCCACAGTAAAAGCACAGTACAGCGCAGTAGAGCCCAGCGAGATCAGGGTAAAGGCACAGTACAGCGCAGTAGAGCCCAGCGAGATCAGGGTAAAAGCACAGTACAGCGCAGTAGAGCCCAGCGAGATGAGGGTAAAAGCACAGTACACCGCAGTAGAGCCCAGCGAGATGAGGGTAAAAGCACAGTACAGCACAGTAGAGCCCAGTGAGATCGGGGTAAAAGCACAGACCAGCGCAGTAGAGCCCAGCGAGACCAGGGTAAAAGCACAGCACAGCGCAGTAGAGCCCAGCGAGATCAGGGTAAAAGCACAGTACAGCACAGTAGAACCCAGCGAGATCAGGGTAAAAGCACAGTACAGCGCAGTAGAGCCCAGCCAGATCGGGGTAAAAGCACAGTACAGCGCAGTAGAGCCCAGTGAGATGAGGGTAAAAGCACAGTACAGCACAGTAGAGCCCAGCGAGATCAGGGTAAAAGCACAGTACAGCGCAGTAGAGCCCAGTGAGATGAGGGTAAAAGCACAGTACGGCGCAGTAGAGCCCAGCGAAATCAGGGTAAAAGCACAGTACAGCGCAGTAGAGCCCAGCGAGATCAGGGTAAAAGCACAGTACAACGCAGTAGAACCCAGCGAGATCAGGGTAAAAGCACAGTACAGCGCAGTAGAGCCCAGCCAGATCGGGATAAAAGCACAGTACAGCGCAGTAGAGCCCAGCGAGATCAGGGTAAAAGCACAGTCCAGCGCAGTAGAACCCAGCGAGATCGGGGTAAAAGCTCAGTACAGATACAGTTGTACGTGTGGCCCAGCTCCCTGCCCCTCCCTCTCTCTGTGTCCAGGCAGCGGGCCGCGGAGCTGCAGGCGCAGTGGCGGGACGTCTGCGAGAGGGAGAGGAGGGCTCGGCGCCGGAACAGCCAGCTCCTGGCGGACTTCCAGAGGGCCGTGGACACCGCGCGGGAGCTGTCGGCCCGCGGCGCCGCCATGGCGACCATCAGGGTGAGTGCCCGCGCCCCGCCACTGCTGGGTGAGCTGGTCCCCCCCCCCAGCTCCTCCCCCACGCCCCCGCAGTGCCGCTGGACGGCAATCTAACGCCCCCCCCCTCCCCCGCCAGCGCAGGCGGAGTACGAGGAGCAGCTGGAGCGGCGCTTCCCACACTGGCGACAGGCGCTGGGGGGCGACCGGAGCTCACCACAGGAGCCCCCCCGTCCCGGCCGCGCGCCCCAGCTTCCCCGCCGCTTCCCTGCTCCGGCGCCGCGCGGGGAGGCGGGGGGCGTCTATCCCCACCCGCTGGGGAGACTCCCGCCCGGGGCTTATCCCGACCAGGCCGGCGGCTACCGGCCGGCCCCCCTGCATTTCACCCCAGCCCGGGGGTCAGAGGGCACAGAGGAGAGGGGGGTGTGGAGTCCCCCGGGAACCGGGCGGCTGCTGTGTCACCCTGTCAGCTTGTTTAGGGACCCCGAGTCTCTCCGGCTCCGGGGAGAAGACCTCCGGGCACCATCCCCAGCTCCCCAGCTCCCCGACGGACTGGCCAGGCGCCGAGAGGGGCCGGGGAGGGAGAGGGACCGCGCTGGGCTGGACGTGCGGCCAGGTGAGGCGAGCGCTCGGCCGGCGGGGCTCCTCCTGCTCCTCCTGCTCCCGGGGGGGGGGGGCGAATCCGGTCGGGGCAGGTCGCCGGATTCCTTGAGCGTTCCGTTCCCAGCGGCTGCTGCTCTCCCCGCAGTCCGGCTCCGCTCGCGGGACGCCCCGGAGACAGGCCCCGCCCTCGACGACGCCCCGGAGACCAGACCCGCCCTTAGCAACACCCCGGAGACCAGCCCCGCCCTCGACGACGCCCCGGAAGCCAGCCCCGCCCTTGGCGACACCCCGGAGACCGGCCCCGCCCCTGACGATGCCCCGGAGACTGGCCCCGCCTTCGGTGACGCCCCAGAGACTGACCCCGCCCTTGGCGACACCCCGGAGACCGGCCCTTCCCTCGGCGACGCCCCGGAGACCGGCCCTTCCCTCGGCGACGCACCGGAGACCAGCCCCGCCCTCAGCGACGCAGGGAGCAGGGACGCGGACAGGGCCACCGCCGCGAGGAGGAGGAGGAGGAGGAATCCGCGGAGACAGGGGCAGGAGGAGCGATCTTCCTCCCGGGAGTAAGTAACCCTCTGTGATCTGTTTGCTGCGGGAAAAGGAAATATCTGGGACTGCGGTCCTCACTCCCTGCTCCCAGAAAGTCCCAGGCCTGCTGCTTTTACAGGGATAAAGACTGGAGCCCATGTGACTCTCCAGGACAGGGAGTGATCTGGGATATCGGCACAGAGCTACACGGGAATATAGTGGGGTCAGCACAGGGGGTCACACTGCACTGGGGTGTCCAGCGGGGTCAGGGCTGGGGGTCACACTGCACTGGGGTGTCCAGTGGGGTCAGGGCTGGGGGTCACACTGCACTGGGGTGTCCAGCGGGGTCAGGGCTGGGGGTCACACTGCACTGGGGTGTCCAGTGGGGTCAGTGCTGGGGGTCAGACTGCACTGGGGTGTCCAGCGGGGTCAGTGCTGGGGGTCACACGGCACTGGGGTTTCCAGTGGGGTCAGTGCTGGGGGTGACCTCTCTTCATGGTTTTAGGGACCTTGGACAGCCCCGAGACGGTGCGCTCACAGACTCCAGTGCAGAATGCAGGGGCCACGAGAGGCCCCGGGTTCGAGGCACCCCAGGCAGGGCCAGGCCGTCAGAGACGAGCACCAGTGGGCACGCTTCTGAGACCGAGAGCGGAGCGCCGCCCCCTGCTGGAGACACAGGGGAACTGCAGCCGCCGGACGCCGGGGCTGGGGGGCGGGCGGGGGCAGAGACGGAGGGGAGCGACCCAGGCGAGAGCGAGGCGGGGTCAGAGGTCAGCGGCGGGGCGGGGAGCCCGAGCCATCCCGGGAGAGGGGGGGAGATGGGGGGCGTCACCAGCGAGCGAGAGGGGGCGTCCGCAGAGGAGGGGTCCAACAGCAGCCCGGGTGAAGCAGAGACCCCGGACCGCCAGGAGGGGTGCCGCACGGACACAGGGGCGCCAGACGAGCAGGAAGATCCGGAGAGCGACGGAGAGGAAGAGGAGGAGGAGGAGGAGGAAGAGGAGCGAGACAGTGAGGGGACAGACTCCGAAGACGGAATCGTCAGCTCCCCGCTGGGCGTCAGGTGCGAGCTCGGCCCGGACCACCCCGGGTTGCCCGTTTCCCACTTTCCTCCCTACTATCTGTCAGAGGCAGCTAGCGCCCCCATCTGGTTCAGCACCGCCAGTGGCCCAGTGCCTCCTCCGCTCCCAGTCCACTCCCTGCCAGGTTTTCCCAGGAGTCGGCTCCCTGGTGTTGTTGTTGAATTGATTAATCCAACCATCCGTTTACCAATCGCTTTCCACACACACGCACGCACGCACACACACACCAGGGCCAGTCCATCACAGGGCACGCACACACACACACACAAAAGGGCCAGTTTCCCAAAAGAAGCCAATTCACCTCCCAGCACGTCTGTAGACTGTGGCAGGAAACTGGAGCACCTGGAGGAAACCCACTGAAGCCCAGAGAGAACATGCAAGCTCAACACAGCTCCAGAATCGAACCCAGGGCCGCCCTCATTCATAAATCAATTACACAATTAAGACCCTGAGCCACGGCCCCTGTACTGTGGGGTATCCGGGTTTCGCGATCCCCTGCTTGTGTCCAGCTGTTGACCTTTCGGTGGGTCGATGTTGTGTTTTTCCTGAGAGGCGTGCAGGTCAAGCAGCAGGGATATGACCTGGGAAGATCCCGCTGGGCCAGGGGCAGAGAGCTCCTGCTCCCGGCCGGATCCACAGCTCACCTGGGCTCTTCTCCACCACAGCAGGGCGGCGCCAGAGAGCAGAGAGGGCCGCCGGGAGACGGGCGCGGACGCCGGCGGCGTGACGGGTGGGTCCCTCGCGGCCACGGATTGATGAGATTGATGCGATTGATGAGATTGATGACTTGATTGATTGATGACTGATGATTGATGATTGATGACCGAAGATTGATGATTGATGACATGATCTACCGATGCCGTCTGGAAGTGTGAGGGTGCAGGTGCACTGAAAATGTTAACAATCTAAAACAACCTTTAATGCCACCTGTTTTTAAAGATCGACCTCGCGGTGAACAATTAAACCCCTGATTGGTCAAATTAACCAATTTAGGGATTATTGAGGACTGAGGACCTACGTCCTCTTCAGTCCTCAAGGACTGCGGTTCTCTTAATGGAATAAACCACTGGCTTGGCCATCAGGAGCTGACAGGCGTGTCCAAACTCTAGAAACAGGGGGACCTGTAGGACACACTGGGCTGGGGCTCCCCAGAACAGGGCTGGAGACCCCTGATTCAGGGGGACCTGTAGGACACACTGGGCTGGGGCTCCCCAGGACCAGGGCTGGAGACCCCTGATTTAAAAAAAACCAAGAATATTCACCACCAATGAGAAACCCTTTGGATCTTGTCCAGCTGTTTCTTCGACGACATGGCTGGGTAGCACTGTGTGTAACGTAGTCACTCCTGTTGTGATCCCAGGATCTCTGCTTCCTGTAAGAAGCCCGGGCATCGTCTTCAACACAAGACACAGGAGGAGGGGGAGAGGGCGGGCTGGGCCGTCCTGCTAGGTCTCTCCTTAGCAAAATAGCGTCCTTGCACTGAGCTGGTTGCTCTGTTTGTCACCTGACCCAGGGTCTGTGGTCAACTCCGAGGGCATCGCGGGTCAGCAGGGGAGCTCCGAGGAGGAGGAGGAGGAAGAGGAGGAGGAGGAGGAAGTGGGTGGGGGCGCCTCCAACGACATCAAGAGCAAAGGGGACGACGACGACGACGACGATGATGATGATGATGAAGATGACAGCGATGAGATCGAAGCTCTCCTGGCTCCGCAGGAAGATCCCAAAACGTCTCCTGGTCAGACGTGAGTGTCCTTCCAGCGACAGTCCACCTCAACGTCCACCAGCCTCTCGCTTCCACGGGCACTGGTGTGTCAAGTGTGTGTTACAAACAACGTTAGAATGAGGATTTACTTGCAGAATTCAGTTCCAGAGATCCTTCTGTGTGGAGTCTGTATGCCCCCCCCTCCCTGATCGTCCCCGCCAGCGCCCGCCTCAGTGTCCGGGCGAATGAGCTCATCGAGGCAGCTCAGAGTCACTGACAGGGGCTTTCTCCCGGCAGAGCCGAGGAAGAGGAGGAGAGCCGCTCCGGGAGGAAGGAGGGGTGCCCGCCGCCTGTCCCTGCCGCGGAGGAGCGCCCCGGGGGCACGCCGGACAGGTGCGCGTGCGCTGGGGCGGGGGGTCTGACCGCACAGGAACGCCCTCTCCCGATCGAATCCGTCTGAAAGGCCACGGGCCATTTCAAGAGGTGTCTGCAGTCTGGGGAGGGGGGCCCTGCCAGCCCTGGTTTTGGGGAGACAGGTGTCTTGTGTCTCTCTCACAGATGGGGGTGCTGTAGCTCACAGTAACGGGGAGCTGCCAGGTCCCACCAGCACCAGGGAATGAGAGGCAAGTGAACACCTGTTCACCACCATCCACATGTACCATGTTTTACCCTGATCTCACTGGGCTCTACTGCGCTGTACTGTGCTTTTACCCCTATCTCACCGGGCTCTACTGCGCTGTACTGCGTTTTTACCCTGATCTCACTGGGCTCCACTGCGCTGTACAGTGCTTTTACCCTGATCTCACTGGGCTCCACTGCGCTGTACTGTGCTTTTACCCTGATCTCACTGGGCTCTACTGCGCTGTACTGTGCTTTTACCCTGGTCTCACTGGGCTCTACTGCGCTGTACTGTGCTTTTACCCTGATCTCACTGGGCTCTACTGCGCTGTACTGTGCTTTTACCCTGGTCTCACTGGGCTCTACTGCGCTGTACTGTGCTTTTACCCTGGTCTCACTGGGCTCTACTGCGCTGTACAGAGGACCACAGTGAAGTTCCTGAAGTCTGTCAGTAGAATGATCTCTAAGGGATGTTTCTTTCTCTTGCACTTTCAGGGTGAATCACAGCGGCACTCTCACTGCCCAGGGCAAAGGTCAGTTCTGCTCAGTGGTAGCTTGCTCTTCCCCCCGAATGAGCCCTAGCTGTCCACCCTGGCTGGTCAGTGACCGTGTGTCCGTCTCCTGCAGCGCTCCGGAGGGGCTCCGCGGACAGCAGCGATCCGGGAATCGAGGCTCCCGCTACCCCGAAGCCCGGCTCCGCGCCCCCGGAAGTGCCCGACGAGTTTGACGATTTTTTCGACTGAGAGAGAGGTGGAGAACCCCGCAGCACCCCGAAACGGGTCGGTCCTGGTCCTGGGGAGGCCGCCAGGAGCAGATGGTCCAGGACAGGACCGGACCAGACAGACCCTGCGGGGGCTCTGGAGTGAGGAAGGGTCCAGCTGTTAAGAATAAACATCTGTCCACAAAAACTGCTTCAGTCAGATCCTTCGTTAGTTAATTAGCAAGATGGATGTATAGAACTGCGGTTGGGTGTTTCTGTGCATTGATGCTGTGTGTCAGTGTGTGAGGCCGTGCTGTGTGCGCGTCAGCATGTGTATGTGTCAGTGTGCGTGTATGTGTGTCAGCGTGTGTGCGACAGCGTGTCGCCGGGTGTAAAAAGGTGCTTGTGACAGTCCCACTCTTCATCAGTGTGTCAGTGTGCTAAAAGATTATAACATATTTATCAGTATTACAAATCTCTAGGTTTTTTGGGGGGGTCGCTTTCATGTAGGTAGAAGAACTGCATTTGATCTGTTCGGAAAGTGACTCGGTTTTGTGGCCGCCTGCTAGAACTACAAATCCCACAAAGCCGCAGGACCGCCGTTTCCGGTCGCAGTTCCCATGATCCTCTGAGAGCGCTCGTTTGGTTTCCGTTCCTGCCTCGCTTGTTGTTTCTGTGATCCAGCCATGGCGACTGATGTACCGCCCGGCACCGAGCAAGCTCCGCCGGACCTCGGCAGCTCCGTTGCTGCCCTGAACACATGGAGCGTCCAGGAGCTTCAAGCCAAGCTAGCTGAGATTGGCACCCCCACAATGGGTAAGTGTAAAGCGCGGGCTCCGTGGAGGGAGGGAAAAGGCCGAGGCCTTGCGCCGAAGCCTCGGGCTCGAGTGGTCAGTCCACCCGAGCAGGCCGGCCCCAGTGGCGGTGGGCGGGCGTCTGGGGAACCCGGCGTTCAGGTTGCTCGGTTCATTTCTGTGGCGTACCCTGTATCTTGTACAGAACCGCCAGAAACACCTCATTTCATTCAGGTTTGGCGCCGCGGAGTCTCCCGGTGAGCCTTTAGTTCATGAAAGGGGGCTGTGATATAAGATTGCTTTTAAAGAAATTGCTTTCGTTAGTTGCTTTAAACACCGGAGGCTTAACAGACCATCCGTTGATCATCTCTGTAGCTATTTATATATATTTTACGAGTCCTGCAGTTTCCCAGCTCAGCTGCAGAGCCAAGTGAACCCCAGACCTCGGCCCTGCAGTTTCCCAGCTCAGGTGAACCCCAGACCTCAGCCCTGCAGTTTCCCGGCTCAGGTGAAGCCCAGACCTCAGCCCTGCAGTTTCCCGGCTCAGGTGAAGCCCAGACCTCAGCCCTGCAGTTTCCCGGCTCAGGTGAACCCCAGACCTCAGTCCTGCAGTTTCCCAGCTCAGGTGAACCCCAGACCTCAGTCCTGCAGTTTCCCGGCTCAGGTGAACCCCAGACCTCAGTCCTGCAGTTTCCCGGCTCAGGTGAGCCCCAGACCTCAGCCCTGCAGTTACCCGGCTCAGCCCCAGAGCCAGTAGAAACCCAGGTCTCAGTGCATTACATACTCTATCAGAATTTAGGATTTGTTACTTAGACAGAACCAGTACACTCTCTCAGTCAGCCTGGCGGAATTGTGGGTACTTGTGGTTATCTTGTGCTGTGGCTGGGTCTTTGCTCAGTGACAGTTCTGAAGTCTGGACTGATGTTGTCTCTGTCCTCAGGCCCCAGAGAGGAGATGATTGACAGACTGAAGGCCTATGCGATGCAGGTGAGTATGTTCTGTCAGAAGTGATTGATACAGTGACCTGTCTCTCTCTCTCAGTTCAATTCAAGATGCTTTGTTGGCATGACCAATGAATACATCCGTGCTGCCAAAGCAAATACAATTAACATAAAATCTATGGATGTTTTCAGGAATTTCACAATACAGACCCATCTAAATAGTTACATGCAAACATCTGGAGCATTACTGGAAGACAGGCTAACTGTTCCTCAGGCTGGGACAGGAGGTCACACACTGTATTATTATTGAGAGACAGGCTCACTGTCTGTTCCTCGGGCTGGGACAGGAGATCACACACTGTATTATTATTATTATTGAGAGACAGGCTCACTGTCTGTTCCTCAGGCTGGGACAGATCACACACTGTATTATTATTATTATTGAGAGACAGGCTCACTGTCTGTTCCTCAGGCTGGGACAGGAGATCACACACTGTAGTATTATTATTATTATTATTATTATTGAGAGACAGGCTCACTGTTCCTCAGGCTGGGACAGGAGATCACATACTGGGCTACCAGTTCAACTGAGTTCCCTCCTCCCTCTCCCAGTAGGATTGGAAGCTATTGTGATTCTGGTAGGTGTAGGAACTCTGGGATTAGATTTGTAAATTTCTGGAAGAATGTTTCTCTAATCCCGGAGTATCTGTCACAGTGCAGTAGGAAGTGCACCTCTGTCGGTGTGGCTTGGGTCAGGGAGCCTCAGGACCAGCTGGCTCAGGGGGCTCTGTTTTGGGCTCAGCTCTTGGCTCAGCCGGGGTTTGTGGTGGTAGGAGTTTTGATTGGTGTTTTTTAGGTGTAGTCAATACTTTAATACTCTTTACTGTATGTTTATCAATAGTGGGTACTGTCTTAATTCGGCCCTGCACCCGTTGTTAGGTTTCTACAGATCTCCATGTGCAGAGTTTCTGTGGGGTGTTTGTCCCATTGAGTGTACTCCTGGTCTGTGAGGGGACCCCACACTTCACTGCTGTATAGGGCAGTGGGTTGGATTACACTTTGAAATATTTGGAGCCAGATTCTTGTTGGTGGGTTGGTGTTGAAGAGCCTCCTTCTTATTGCGTAGAAAGCCCTGAGTGCCTTCTCCCTCAGTGCCTTCACTGCCAGGTCAAAACTCCCGGAAGAGCTGATAGTCAGACCGAGGTGTGTGTAGCTGGATGTGTGCTTCAGTGTGTTGTTGTTGAGTGAGAAGTGGTTCTTGTTTCCCTGAGGCCTGGCTTTCTTGTGAAAAACCATGACTCTGGTCTTGTCCAGATTGACTGTTAGTGCCCAGGTCTGACAGTCCTGCTCCAGCAGTGCCAGGCTCTGCTGTTCTGGGTCTAGATGGGCTGGCAGTGCCCAGGTCTGACAGTCCTGCTCCAGCAGTGCCAGGCTCTGCTGTTCTGGGTCCAGATGGGCTGGCAGTGCCCAGGTCTGACAGTCCTGCTCCAGCAGCGCCAGGCTCTGCTGCAGCCCCTCTCCCTGACGTTGTGTCTGCCGTTCCAGACGGGGATGATGCTGACCAAGCCCACGCTGCAGGCCGGTGACGGAGATGTGGTGGCCCCCCTGCCGGCCCAGGTGAGTGTGCCCAGGGTGCGGGAGGGACCCAAGCAGGGAATTTTTAAGCGACTCCCCGATAATAATGTTGCCCTTTCTGCCCCCCCCCACAGATGCCCGGCCTGCCCATGCCCCCCATGCCTCTCCCTCTGCCCCCTCCCCCTCCTCCGGGGATGTTCCCGGCCCTGGGGATGATGGGGGTGCCCCCGCCCCCTGGCCTGCGCATGCCCCTGCTGGACCCCGGCAGCCTGTCCCAGGAGGAGCACCTGAAGATGGCCCAGCAGCGCGCCGCCATGCTGCTGCAGGAGGAGGAGAGGGCGAAGCCGCAGCCGCCGCCGCCCCAGCAGCCACAGGTAGGGGGCGCCGGTGTCCCCGTCGCGTGTGTCCGCCAGCCCCCCCCCCCCCCCCCCCCCGCGGAGAGGAATCTCTCTCTGCCGGCTGTCCCGCTTCCTGCCGCCCGGATTGAGATGGTCGCTCATCCCGGCTGTCGGCGGCACCGGGAGCTGAGCTCAGCGGCGCCCCCCGCAGGAGGGCCAGCTCGGAGTGCGGGCAGGCCGCAGACGGGGCGCAGGGTTCGCCATCACACGGGTGTCCTGGGGGGAAGGGGGGGGGGACGGACATGCTTGGCTCAGATCGTGGGGTGCTTGCAGGAGTTGGGGGCGGGGGTGGGAGCCAGGGGTGTAGTCCGGGGGCGTCACTGAGCGCTGGCTGTTTTCCAGGGGGACGCCCGGTCCGTGGAAGAGCAGATGAAGGAGCAGGAGCTGCTGGAAGAGCAGCAGAGGGTGAGGAGGTGGGGGGGAGGGAGTCTGACTGTGGGAACAGCTCCTGGCACCTGTGTGTGTGTGCGAGCGTCTCTGCCCGGTAGTGGGACGTCACCCCCCCGCAGTCTGTGCGGCTGTGTTCCCGTGCCTGACCGCCGACTGAACTCCCCCCCCAGGCCGCGGTGCTGCTGGAGCACGAGCGCCAGCAGGGCCTGGTGAAGATGCAGCAGGGCGCCCCGCCCCCCCGGCTGCCGGAGCCCGGGCCCCGCCCTCCCATGCTGCCCCCGCTGTCCCAGCTCAACGCCATGCGAGGTGAGTCGCGCCCCCGCCCGCTGAGGGCCGGGGTACAGGTCGAGGGGATCCCCTCGGAGCAGCAGCTTGCTCTGCGTCCCCCCCCTTTTCGTTCTCGGAAAACCACGGTCCGGGAACAGACGTCGGGTCACCCCGGATTCTCCTCCAGGGGCCGGTTTAGGGCTTTTCCTCGGCCGTCGATGCTGCGCAGTGCCTTCCAGAACCCCCCAACCCCTCGGGACCGATTCTGGGGGACCCCCGTGCTCGTGCTCGGAGGGTTGGGAGAGCCGCAGAGTTATGTAAGAGGCGCGCCGAGACAGGTGTTTGTGTAAGGTAGACCAGGCCCTGGGGGGTGTAACTGCCCTCTTTGTGGCCGAGCTGGGCGTGGGCCCGGTTTTACCACCCTTCAGACGGGCCGGATCGCCTCGTTTGTGACCCGTCTTGTGTTCTGTGACCGCGGGCGGGCTGTTCGGCAGGTTCATCCCAGAAGTCTTTGCTCACCGGCTGACAGACGCGGTCGTTGGCCTTTCTTGTCCCTTCCCAGGCATGGCCCCCAACAACCCCCCGCCTCCCGGGATCTCGGTGGGGCCCCCCCCACTCCAGAGGCCACAGAGAGGACCCCCCCCTCCTCCTGGGGAGGACATCAGAGAGGTACTGCACACGGAGCGCGACAGGAGACACAGAAAGAGGAGATCGCAGGGAGTCCCTCAGTACTCGGCGCAAACAACAGGACAGGAGACGCAGTGAGGGAGGAGATCACAGAGGACATCTTAGTCATTAACACAGCAGGAAACACAGTGAGAGGGGAGAATCCCTCAGTACTAACACAGGGCAGGACAGGAGAGACCGCAAGAGAGAGGGGAGATCACAGAGAATCCCTCAGTAATAACACAGAGTGGGACAGGAGACACGGCGAGAGAGAGGGGGGAGATCACAGAGAATCCCTCAGTAATAACACAGAGTGGGACAGGAGACACGGCGAGAGAGAGGGGGGAGATCACAGAGAATCCCTCAGTAATAACACAGAGTGGGACAGGAGACACGGCGAGAGAGAGAGGGGAGATCACAGAGAATCCCTCAGTAATAACACAGAGTGGGACAGGAGACACGGCGAGAGAGAGAGAGGGGAGATCACAGAGTGGGACAGGAGACGGAGGCCCAGCAGGGCCCTGTGGTGTCGGGCGGGCTGGCAGTGGGTGCTGTCCTGCTCCCCTCCCTCCGCGAGGGAGCTGGCGCTGACCCTCTGGGCCGGGGGGGGGGGCTGTGTTCCAGGTGGACGAGACCGGGGTGGGCCCGAAGATCCCCCAGGTGCTGGAGAAGATCCTGCAGCTGAAGGAGATGAGGCAGGAGCAGCTCAGCAGCTTGGTGCCAGGTGAGGCCGCGGTCCGCTCTGCGGCTCGTCGACTTCCCGGGGTCCCGCCCAGCCCCTTCTGCTTCGACTACGAGAGCTTTACCCCCCTGGGCAGCTAGTTCCACACTCCTGCCACCCTTTGTGTCCAGTATCTCTTTTTATTGGAGGAGCCCATGCAACCCTTTCTCAGAAGATGTCTGCCTTGTTCCACACTCCCACCTCTCTTCGTGTAAACAAACGCCTCCCGTCTGTCTCTCCCTTCCAGAGGAGGAGGAGGGCGGCGGCGGCGAGATGGAGGCCAAGCCCTCGGCGGCCGCCACGCTGTCGGAGGCGGAGGAAGAGGAGGAGGAGGAGGCCGGCCTCTCCAAGAAAGACGTGAGTGTGGCTGGCTGGCGGAGGGCCCGCCCCGCGCCCCGTCGCCGTGTGCGCGCCGAGGAGTCACCTCTCCGGTCGCTTGCAGAAAAGCCGGAAGCGCAGGAACCGGAAGAAGAAGAAGAAGGCGGCGCGGGCGGGCGGCGAGGCGGACGGGGAGCCAGGGACAGAGGCGGCACCGGGCGGCGGGCGGGACAGCGAGCCCGAGGTGGAGATCGAGTACGTCACCGAGGAGCCCGAGATCTACGACCCCAACTACATCTTCTTCAAGCGCATCTTCGAGGCCTTCAAGGTGAGCGCTCTTCGTCTGATCCGCAGTCTGATCCGCTCCAGGTGTGACAGTGCTGTCAGTCAGACTCCCAGTGCGCAGCAGTCTGATCCGCTCCAGGTGGGACAGTGCTGTCAGACTCCCAGTGTGCAGCAGTCTGATCCGCTCCAGGTGTGACAGTGCTGTCAGACTCCCAGTGCGCAGCAGTCTGATCCGCTCCAGGTGTGACAGTGCCGTCAGACTCCCAGTGTGCAGCAGTCTGATCCACTCCAGGTGTGACAGTGCTGTCAGTCAGACTCCCAGTGTGCAGCAGTCTGATCCGCTCCATGTGTGACAGTGCTGTTAGACTCCCAGTGCGCAGCAGTCTGATCCGCTCCAGGTGTGACAGTGCTGTCAGTCAGACTCCCAGTGTGCAGCAGTCTGATCCGCTCCAGGTGTGACAGTGCTGTCAGACTCCCAGTGTGCAGCAGTCTGATCCGCTCCAGGTGTGACAGTGCTGTCAGACTCCCAGTGCGCAGCAGTCTGATCCGCTCCAGGTGTGACAGTGCTGTCAGTCAGACTCCCAGTGCGCAGCAGTCTGATCCACTCCAGGTGTGACAGTGCTGTCAGTCAGACTCCCAGTGCGCAGCAGTCTGATCCGCTCCAGGTGTGACAGTGCAGTCAGTCAGACTCCCAGTGTGCAGCAGTCTGATCCGCTCCAGGTGTGACAGTGCTGTCAGTCAGACTCCCAGTGCGCAGCAGTCTGATCCGCTCCAGGTGTGACAGTGCTGTCAGACTCCCAGTGCGCAGCAGTCTGATCCGCTCCAGGTGTGACAGTGCTGTCAGACTCCCAGTGCGCAGCAGTCTGATCCCAGGCTGACTCCCAGGCTGGTGACACACCTGTCTTCCACAGCTCACGGACGACGTGAAGAAGGAGAAGGAGAAGGAGCCGGAGAAGGCGGAGCGGCAGGAGACCGCGATGGTGAAGAAGAAGGGGTTTGAGGAGGAGAAGAAGGACAGTGATGACAGTGACGAGGTGAGAGCGCCCCCTTTCGGGCGTCCCCGTCTGTGCCGTCCCCTGTGTGTCTGGGGTCCCTGTCCTCTGTGTGTCTGGGGTCCCCGTCTGTGCAGTCCCCTGTGTGCCTGGGGTTCCGTCCCCTGTGTGCCTGGGGTCCCCGTCTGTGCTGTCCCCTGTGTGTCTGTCCCCTGTGCGCCGGTCCTGACCATGCTTATCGCTCTCCAGGAAACCCGGCAGGACGCCCCCAAGATGTCCAAGAAGAAGCTGAGGCGGATGAACAGGCTGACCGTGGCCGAGCTCAAGCAGGTATCCCCCCCCCGGTGACCTTTAACTTGTTAACATGGCCTTTGACCGTCGTGCGGAGTAGGAGAGTGGGTGCTGCCCCTCGTGCTCGGTTCCCTTTTTGGCGGTGCCGGGGTGCGGCCTGACGGTCCGCTGTGCGCTCTCTCTCGCCCAGCTGGTGGCGCGGCCGGACGTGGTGGAGATGCACGACGTGACGGCGCAGGAGCCCAAGCTGCTGGTGCACCTGAAGGCCACGCGGAACACGGTGCCCGTGCCGCGCCACTGGTGCTTCAAGAGGAAGTACCTGCAGGGCAAGCGGGGGATCGAGAAGCCCCCCTTCGAGCTGCCCGAGTTCATCAAGCGCACCGGCATCCAGGAGATGAGGGAGGCGCTGCAGGAGAAGGTGAGCGAGCCTTCCCGCCCGTTCTGGGGGGGGGCTGCGTCGGGGCGGGGGCGGGGGGCGGTCCTCACTCACCTGCCCCCCCCCCTCCTCTCTCCCTGCAGGAGGAGGCCAAGACGATGAAGACGAAGATGCGGGAGAAGGTGCGCCCCAAGATGGGCAAGATCGACATCGACTACCAGAAGCTGCACGACGCCTTCTTCAAGTGGCAGATCAAGCCCAAGCTCACCATCCACGGCGACCTGTACTACGAGGTGGGTACGGGGGGGGTGACCTCGGGGCCCCGCGGCGCCGGCTGGGAAGACCCCCGCCCCCGTGGGCTAGCCAGGGAGGGCACGTGCTTGTTTTGGGGTGAAGCAGCGGCACTTTGCGGGGCGCAGTCAGGGAGGGGGTGGCCGCGGTTCTGTGTTCGTCCAGCCCAAGGGGGCCTGTTGGAGCGCGGCGACATCGGGGGGAGAGAGATGCCACACGCAGGCTCCCACAAGGCCCTGGGGTGCTTGATCGCCGTGCCGAGCAACCGCGTGTCTGAGGGGGGGTGTTCATGGGGTGTGGCAGCCAGGCGTGTGTCTGGGGGGCGTGTGGCAGCCAGGCGTGTGTCTGGGGGGGGCGTGTGGCAGCCAGGCGTGTGTCTGGGGGGGGGAGGGGGGCGTGTGTCTGGGGGGGGGGCGTGGCAGCCGGGCGTTTCTGGGGGGGGCGTGTGTCTGGGGGGGTGTGTGGCAGCCAGGCGTGTGTCTGGGGGGGGCGTGGCAGCCGGGTGTGTCTGGGGGGGTGTGTGGCAGCCAGGCGTGTGTCTGGGGGGGGGGGTGTGGCAGCCAGGCATGTGTCTGGGGGGGGGGGTGTGGCAGCCAGGCATGTGTCTGGGGGGGGGCGTGGGGCAGCAAGGTGTGTGTTCATGGGGCGGGGCGTGTGTCTGGGGGGGTGTGTGGCAGCCGGGCGTGTGTCTGGGGGGGCGTGTGGCAGCCAGGCGTGTGTCTGGGGGGGCGTGTGGCAGCCAGGCGTGTGTCTGGGGGGGCGTGTGGCAGCCGGGCGTGTGTCTGGGGGGGGGGGTGTGTGGCAGCCGGGCGTGTGTTCAGGGGGCGTGGCAGCCGCTACCGTGCGCAGTAGTGAGTGATTCCAGGGACGCTGAGATCCAGGGGGCTGCTGGAGGAAAGCAGGAAAAGGGGCGAAACGCGTCGGATCTCAGGGCTGGTGCTCTTCCCTCTCCCCCGCAGGGCAAGGAGTTCGAGACCCGGCTGAAGGAGAAGAAGCCGGGAGACCTGTCGGACGAGCTGCGGATCGCTCTGGGGATGCCCGTGGGACCGGTAGGGGGCGCCCTCTCCCGTTCTCGAGGGTGGTGGTGGGGGGTGTTGGAACGCTGGGGTTCACCGGGGCTCCCCGAGGACAGTGTGGGTGAGGCCCCTGTCACTCCGTTGGCCGAGACCAGGGGCCGTGGGGGCCAACAGTGCTCAGAAGGTGCTTGTGGCCTTTCCCACCGGTCCCCGCGGCACCCTGGGGTGCGTACATGAGCGTCTGCTGGGGCCTCTGGGGTGTGTCCTGGTGTGTCCTGGGCTTTGCGGACTGCGGTGCAGTCAAGTAAGTCACTGGACCCGACTGGAAGTGGGGGTCCTGTTCAGGGTTCTGAGGGTGTCCATCTGGGAGCACAGACGGGATCTGGGGGAGCGGTATCTCGCAGGTATCCCCTGCGTTGGCGTTGTCGGGGTACACTCACCTGTACCCCCCTCTCTCTCCCCCTGCCTTTCTCTCTCTGCAGAACTCCCACAAGGTGCCCCCTCCCTGGCTCATCGCCATGCAGCGATACGGACCCCCGCCCTCCTACCCCAACCTCAAGATCCCGGGGCTGAACTCGCCCATCCCGGAGGTGAGTTGGGGAGTGCGGCCCCCCCGGGGGTTGTTCTGGGGCGCGATGTGTGTCCTGTCCTGCCAGGCAGAGCGGCGCCAAGATGAGGGCGTGGGGCGACACTGGGGGCACTGGGGCGCCGCTTGGCATCTTGGGATGTGGGGGCTGGTGATTTAGGGGAAAGGGGGGTGCTGGGGTTTAGGAATGTGGGGGGGGCTGGTGATTTAGGGGAAAGGGGGGTACTGGGGTTTAGGAATGTGGGGGGGGCTGGTGATTTAGGGGAAAGGGGGGTACTGGGGTTTAGGAATGTGGGGGGGGCTGGTGATTGAGGGGGAAAGGGGGTACTGGGGTTTAGGAATGTGGGGGGGACTGGTGATTTAGGGGAAAGGGGGGTACTGGGGTTTAGGAATGTGGGGGGGGCTGGTGATTTAGGGGAAAGGGGGGTACTGGGGTTTAGGAATGTGGGGGGGGCTGGTGATTTAGGGGAAAGGGGGGTACTGGGGTTTAGGAATGTGGGGGGGCTGGTGATTTAGGGGAAAGGGGGGTGTTGGGGTTTAGGAATGTGGGGGGGGGGCTGGTGATTTAAGGGAAAGGGGGGTGCTGGGGTTTAGGAATGTGGGGGGGGGGCTGGTGATTTAAGGGAAAGGGGGGTGCTGGGGTTTAGGAATGCGGGATGGGGGGTGCTGGGGTGATTCGGGGGGCGGGCTGCCGTCTGTGCTGGGGGCCTGTCGGGGCGGCGCTCTCGAACCCGGGACTCAGCCTGTCTCTCTGTGTCTCTCTCAGGGCTGCTCGTTCGGGTACCACGCCGGCGGCTGGGGGAAGCCTCCCGTGGACGAGACGGGGAAGCCGCTGTACGGAGACGTGTTCGGGACCAACGCCGGGGACTTCCAGGTGCGCACCCCGCCGGGGCCGGGCCGGGCCGGGCCGGGCCGGGCCGGGCCGGTGGGCCTCCTGTTGTCGTCCGGCTCGAACCCGCGGTGCTGGTTTGGGGCTCCGATTTCTCCAGCGATGTGGAAGAGAAAGTACAGCCCCTTACGACCCCGCGGCTCCGTCTCTTGAGATCTCTGACCAGAACAGGAGTTAGGACCTGGTGCTGCTCAGCAGGGGAGCACGATCGGTTGATCATCAGGAAGCAAAAAGTATTCACCCCCCTTCGGCACCTTTCACGGCGTGTTTTCTTACGCGCTGGAGTCAGAATGGCTCAGTCGTGCCGAAACGGCTCTGTAGCTTTTTCTTAATCGGTTACAAAAGACCAGGCGACTGATTGATTACAGAAGTATTCACCCCGCCTCTGCTAAGACTCCCCTAAATAAGCTCTGGTGCAGAGCTCACATGAATTACCTGACTGGAGTCCACCTGTGCGCAGCTGAAGTGTTTTGCTACACCTGTCTGGTCTCTGGGAAGGGTTATGAAGTCGAAGGTGTGTCGACGAACTCGGGGGCGTTTGAGGGGTCGCCATCAAGTCGAACCCCCTCACTGATGTATTGCCCCCCCCCCCCCGCCAGGCGAAGACGGAGGAGGAGGAGGTGGACCACACCCCCTGGGGGGAGCTGGAGCCGTCCGACGAGGAGTCGTCGGAGGAAGAGGAGGAGGAGGAGAGCGACGAGGACAAGCCTGACGAGACGGGCTTCTTCACCCCCGCCGACAGGTAGGCCGCGCCCGCGGGCCGCGAGATCTCGCCGGGCGCCGACCGCCGGCCGTGCGAGTGACCGGGACTGACCCCGGCTCTGTCCTTCTCCCCACCAGCGGCCTGATCACCCCCGGGGGGCTCTCGTCTGTGCCCGCCGGCATGGAGACGCCGGAGCTCATCGAGCTGAGGAAGAAGAAGATCGAGGAGCTGATGGACGGGTGAGGGCGCAGGACGGGCAGGGGGTGGGGGGGGCGGGGGGCGGCGGCTCGCGCCCGGCGCTGACGTGGTGTTTGCCCGGCAGGAACGAGACGCCCCAGCTCTTCACCGTGCTGCCGGAGAGGAGGGCGGCCAGCGTGGGCACCGCCATGATGGCCTCGACGCACATCTACGACGTGTCGGGGGTGAGTGTGCCCGCCTGACGGTGTGGCTCCGACGGGTGTCTTCATGTCAGTGCGCTCACTGTGAGTCTGTTCCCTCCTCTTCCTCCTCTCTATCTCTCCCCTCTCTACCCCTCCTCTCCCTCTCCCTCCTCTCTCTCTCCCCCTCTCTACCCCTCCTCTCCCCCTTTCTCTCTCTCCCTCCTCTCCCCTCTCTACCCCTCCTCTCTCTTCTCCCTCCTCTATCTCTTTCCTTTCTCTCTCCCATCTCTCCCCCTCTTCTCTCTCCCTCCTCTCTTCTCCCCCCTCTCTACCCCTCCTCTCTCTATCTCTCTTCTCCCTCATCTATATCTTTCCTCTCTCTCCCCCTCCTCTCTCTCCCCCTCCTCTCTCTCCCCCTCCTCTCTTCCCCTCTACCCCTCCTCTCTCTCTCTCTCCCCTCTCTCCACCCCTCTTCTCTCTCCCTCCTCTCTCTCCTCTACCCCCTCTCTCCTCTCTTCTCCCTCTTCTCCCTCCTCTCCCCCTCTCTCTCCTGCCCCAGGCCGTGGGAGGCCGGAAGAGCGCGGGGGGGCAGGAGTCGCAGGGCGTGGAGGTGGCGCTGGCGCCCGAGGAGCTGGAGCTGGACCCCATGGCCATGACGCAGAAGTACGAGGAGCACGTCCGGGAGCAGCAGGCGCAGGTGGAGAAGGAGGACTTCAGCGACATGGTGGCCGAGCACGCCGCCAAGCAGAAGGTAGGGGCGTAGGGGGGACCCCTAGGCTGGCTGGGGGTGTAGGGGGGTGACCCTGTTCAGGCGGGGGTGGGGGGTGTTAGGGTGACTCTGCTCTCACTGGGTGTCCTTCTCCTTCTCCAGCAAAAGAAGCGCAAAGCCCAGCCCCAGGACACCAGGGGAGGGGCCAAGAAGTACAAGGAGTTCAAGTTTTAGCCGCGGAGGAAGAGGAGGGCAGAGGAAGAGTCTCCGGCCCGGATGTGCTCCTTCCCGGTCGCCACGGACTTTGTCTGCGTTTTAAAGTGACGAGGGACGGAAAAGTTTATAGTCGTTCGGTCTTTCTACAGCCCACACTGTGTGCTGCCTGTTTTTGTAAATAAAGTTACTCTCTAGATGTATTCGTATGGGTTTTTTTTTTAAGGATGTTGGGTGATGTCTGACCCAGCTCGACCACCGGACCAGCTGTCCACCCGGTCCGACGAGACCGGACCAGCTGTCCTCCCGGTCTAACGGGACCGGACCTGAACCACTGGACCAGCTAACGAGCCCGGAAGCAGCAGGGTGGACCGTGTCTGTGGGTCTGGGCCCTGTGCAACGTGTGTTACGGATGGTTTTCAGTCCCGAGCTGGTGGAACACCTGTAAAAAGCTTCGATCTGACCTGTCCTCTCCTTGAACAGTCCGTTCTGCTCCTGGAGCTCAGAGGCAGAAATCAGATGCGAGTCTGTCCAGTCCAGCCTGGCTACACGGCCAGCGGACAGTGTCAGAAACGGTTACAGAGCAGATTGGTTCAAATAATACGTCTTGTGCGCGCACACAAAAAAAAGCCATTTTGCTTTTGGTTTTAAACCACACGGGAAGATTTATTGTGGGTCCCCTTGGACAAGGGGTACCCGCGATTCGGCGTCAGACCCGAAATTTCAGGACCGGCTCCTCCGTCTTCCCCTCCTCCGCCCTCCGCTGCTCTTCAGCGCCGCGTACGAGCCCCCGCTGCGCCGCTTCGTCCCTCGCCTCCTCCTCCTCCTCCCTGCTCTGCGGGCGCGGCGCTTGCGGGCGTACCCCGTGTGGCACGGCATGGCTCTGGGACTGACCCCCACGCCGGCACGGGGCCGGGCTTATGAGGCCGCCCGAGGCGGACGTGCGCTGACGTGCCCCCACCCCCATACGTGGAATAAGACGTCACTGGCTCGCCGCGGTGACGTCACAGTTTACCGTCTGCGGCCCGGTGCCGCTAGAGACTAACTTCTTTCGTACCACGACAATAGTTATTAAGGTTTAACGATCATACATGTCACATTTGTGACTTTAAAGATTCACCCTCGTAATCTACGCCCGTTCCAAATAAAAGTGTTAACAGAAACGGCGAATACACACGTGTTTTATACCTGCATTTACATAATTAGGCCTGAATATAATCAGTTATTTAGACGGTGGAGTCTTTATCGGGATAGTTTTGACTTTGCTGCAGGTGAAATCCGTCACAAAGCCGCAGAAATCGTATTACGATAACGGGCATCATCACACGAGGGGGGGCGGCGCGGGCTAGTGACGTCACCCTCCCCCGCTCGTCTCGACCCTCGGCGTGACCCCTCGCTCAGGCGGGGGACGTCACTCCTGTCGCGCGCGAGGCTAAGACCGGGCTGCAGTTGTAAACAGGCGTGTGGAGCAGGAAGCGCTGTCCGCAGGGTGATAAATCCTTCATCGAAGAGACACACGACGACCAGCCTGCAAGGGCCTGAAAGGTGGTCCTGTTTCTCACCTGTGAACTAATTAGCGTTTCTCCCAGAATTCTGGACCCATTCTTGTTTCTGCTTTTCTGAAAAAATATCTAGACATGTAGAGGGAGACCCTCGAAGACAGATTATATCCCCTAAACTGGGCATCCCCAGGAGACCCCCAGTCTCTGTACACCGGGGGTCCCCAGCCCTGCTCCTGCGGAGCCCCAGTCTCTGTACACCGGGGGTCCCCAGCCCTGCTCCTGCGGAGCCCCAGTCTCTTCACTCGGCCCTGCTCCTGCGGAGCCCCAGTCTCTGTACACTGGGGGTCCCCAGCCCTACTCCTGCGGAGCCCCAGTCTCTGTACACCGGGGGTCCCCGACCCTGCTCCTGGGGAGCCCCAGTCTCTTCACTCGGCCCTGCTCCTGGGGAGCCCCAGTCTCTGTACACCGGGGGTGCCTGGCCCTGCTCCTGCGGAGCCCCAGTCTCTGTACACCGGGGGTCCCCGGCCCTGCTCCTGCGGAGCCCCGGTCTCTGTACACTGGGGGTCCCCGGCCCTGCTCCTGGGGAGCCCCAGTCTCTTCACTCGGCCCTGCTCCTGCGGAGCCCCAGTCTCTGTACACTGGGGGTCCCCAGCCCTACTCCTGCGGAGCCCCAGTCTCTGTACACCGGGGGTCCCCGGCCTTGCTCCTGCAGAGCCCCAGTCTCTGTACACCGGGGGTCCCCGGCCTTGCTCCTGCAGAGCCCCAGTCTCTGTACACCGGGGGTCCCCGACCCTGCTCCTGCGGAGCCCCAGTCTCTTCACTCGGCCCTGCTCCTGCGGAGCCCCAGTCTCTGTACACTGGGGGTCCCCAGCCCTACTCCTGCGGAGCCCCAGTCTCTGTACACTGGGGGTCCCCGGCCCTGCTCCTGGGGAGCCCCAGTCTCTTCACTCGGCCCTGTTCCTGGGGAGCCCCAGTCTCTGTACACCGGGGGTCCCCGGCCCTGCTCCTGCGGAGCCCCAGTCTCTGTACACCGGGGGTCTCCTGTGTGTGACCGTGTGCCAGTGGCAGGCTGTGTGAACTGGGGGGGCCGGTGACGCCAGCAGAGCCTCTTATCTCTGGGGACAGAAACCCCGGGCCCCCGCCGGCCCCCCTATCTCCCCGCCGCAGGCGCCACCCTCCCTCCACCCCAGGAGGGAAGCGGGCCCTCCCTCCACCCGACCCGCGGACTCTCTGTGCTTCCTTACCAAAACGCCATGACAGCGCCGTATAGCGCCTTTCAGCCCCCGGGACCCCAGAGCACTGTGGGTTGGCCGATACCAGCTGAAAGAGGGGGGCTGGCAGAACCACACCAGCGTGTTCGCCTGGCCGCAGAGCCCTCGGACCCGAGTCCACAGGGGAGCAGACACCTGGCTGGGGGGAGGGGCGGGTTTTGTTAAGGAATGCACACGTGTGGGCGTGTCTGCAGGTCCACACGCTGGAACCTCACGCTGGACAGGGAAGAGGGAGTATTACCAGCAGCCCCCCCCACACACACACACACACGCTGTGAGGTATTGATTGCGAGGTGCGTCATCTTGAGGGTCTGTCTGCGCCTTCACCGCCCCCCTCCTCCTCCTCCTCTCTCTCCCGCTCGCTCGCTGCCGTGCCCTCTGTCTGAACCGGCTCGGCTCGGCTCGGCTCGGGACCCCGGGAGGAGCCCGCATCCGCGGAAAACAGCCGCCCGCGTCAGAGCTGGAGGAGGAGGAGGAGGAGCCGAGATTCGGCAGGAAGGAAGCGCGCACAGAAAATAGGAAGGAGGCGCCTCGCGCGTTCAAAACAAGCAGACGGCGACTGGGGCTCCCTGCTCCGCCGGACAGAGAGGAGAAACCGCCACCCCGCACGCCTTCACCCGCAGGGCAGCCGCTCCCCGGCCTCCTGCGCACACCCCGTCCCCGAGCATGTCCGAGCGAGGAGGAGGAGGCGGCAGCGGCGGCGGAGGAGGAGGAGGAGGGCTCCCCCGGGCTGGCGGGGCTCCGTCCCCCCACCTCCAGCCCCCGAAGCCGGTGACCATCGCCTCCGCCCGCCCGGTGCAGATGAACCTGTACGCCACCTGGGAGGTGGACCGGTCGCTGCCCAGCTGCGTGCCCAGGTAGGCGCCGCCGACCCGCGCTCTCTCTGCTGCTTCCCGGCCGGACCGGACGGGCGATCCGTCGTCAGCCCCGCCCCTTAAAGACGGGCGGCCCGGCCGGGACGGGTGCGTGCCCCGGAGTGGGGGTCCCGGGGGTTCCCCGCCCCTCCGGTCCTGAGGAATGCGGGCCGCTCTCAAATTCTTCCTCCGGCGGTGGCGTGTCCGTACAGGCGGCTGATCATCGAGCGTTTCTTTATTTTTTTCCTGCATTTCTGCGAAGCGCTTAACATGCGAAGCGCTTTCAATTTGTACCGGGACGGTGGTGGTGGTGGTGGTGGTGATGGGGGGTGTGAGGGCGAGCTCTTTCGGGGTGCGTGACAGGCGCCTCAGATCTCTCCCCGTCTCTCTCGCTCCCTTGATGTAAGTGGGGCTCGCCCCCCCAGCGCCCCTCCTCCTCTCTCCTCGCCCTTGGTGCGAAGTCCTGCCGGTTTATCGATGATTTATTCAGTTCAATTCAATTTATTTTCTATATAGCGCCTTTCACAACAAGGTTACCTCTGTGGACTATTTATCCACAGAGGAAGGTCGCCCCCCCGCAAGAAATAAACACGGCAGGAGGACCGCGCAGCGAGACGTGCCTCCCACTCGGGCTGCGTGCGCAGGATGCGGTGCCGGTGCCGGTTCCGAGCGGACCGGCGGACCCGGGTCTGCGCTGGCGTCAGTCCGCCCAGTCCGGATCGGGGCCGCGGTCACGGGGGGGGGGGGGGGCTTTCCGATGGATCCGTCCGGGACGTGGATCGCCGGTTCCGTCCCCTCCGACGGCCGGGTCTCCTGGTCCGCCAGAGGGAGGTTCTGGGCCGCGGAGCCCGTGTCCCGCCGCGGTGCAGCTCGAGTTCCACACAGCCGGGGGCCCAGAGCAGGGGGGCGCTTCTTTACACACAGGGTGGTGGGAGAGTGGAACAAGCCGCCCAGCCCTGCTCTCTTCCGGGCTCCCTGTCCAGTCTGCTGCGCTGGGCTCAGGAACAGGGTCCGAGCAGAGGGGCAGAGGTGGGGCGATCTCGCGCGCTCGCATTGGCGTGGGTTCTGTCTCGCGTCGGCGTGGCGCTGAGGAATTCCGAATGGCAGATGTCCCTCCTGCGGAGCGATGTCCCGTGTTTCCCGGCTCCGCCTGACTCTTCCCCTTGAAGCTGTCGCTGAGCTCGGACGGGGCGCTGGGCGCTGTCCCGCAGAGGGCATCAGGAAACACTCCCTGTGCCAGGGTGGAGAGGCCAGGTGCCAAGACAAACAGGCTGGCTCCTGAGCCCCCGGCAGTGCCCCTCTGTAACACCCACCCACACACACACACACTGACACACACACAGGCGCAGATTTCCCAAGGACTGGGACAAGGACAGGGCTGAAATTAGACCCCTGGGTCTCGGGACTGTTTAAAGGTAGAAAAAGAATCATTTCTGCTTTCGGCACGTCGTACTGTGCCTCTCCACGAGGTAACTGGAGTCTCACTGGGCTGTACTGTGCTTTTACCCTGATCTCACTGCGCTGGACTGTGCTTTTACCCCGATCTCACTGGGCTCTACTGTGCTGTACTGTGCGTTTACCCTGATCTCACTGGGCTCTACTGCACTGTACTGTGCTTTTACCCTGATCTCACTGGACTTTTATAACTGTATCAGTCAATGCAGACTGACCTACTGTACAACAGAAAGATTAGAATTTCCAGTTCCTGGTGGAGTTTCTGTAGAAGAGTCTCCTGTAGTTAAAGCAACTGACAGCACTGTCACACCTGGAGCGGATCAGACTGCTGCACACTGGGAGTCTGACTGACAGCACTGTCACACCTGGAGCGGATCAGACTGCTGCGCACTGGGAGTCTGACTGACAGCACTGTCACACCTGGAGCGGATCAGACTGCTGCACACTGGGAGTCTGACAGCACTGTCACACCTGGAGCGGATCAGACTGCTGCGCACTGGGAGTCTGACTGACAGAACTGTCACACCTGGAGCGGATCAGACTGCTGCGCACTGGGAGTCTGACAGCACTGTCACACCTGGAGCGGATCAGACTGCTGCACACTGGGCTAGTAGTTCACTCTTTGGTCCACTATGTGATGTCACTTTCGCCACTGGAGTCCTGAGTCTGGCAGGAGGACAGATGGTGTGGTGAAGGAACAGGAGAGAAACCAGCTGGGATCCGTCTGATTTTCCATTATCCTAACCCTTTAAGCACCCCTGTGGATGGGGGCGGGGGACGGCTTGTGAAAATTGTCACTGGGGGTCTGGTGGGGGCTCGATCTGGGCGATGTCGTTGTTGCTGGAAAGGTAGCCTACCTCTTTTTTTTTCCTGCGTCAGATCGCCATTACATCCTGAATGTCAGCCTGACCTGGATTCTGGGGCCGGGGCAGAAGCCTGTTCTTGTCCCATTTTTCCAAATCCAGAGGGAGAACAGGCAGGGAGGTGAGGGGACGTTTCATCAGGTGTTGAAAGGACATCTGGAAAAAGATGCTTGAACAGGCAGAGGGAAACCAGCTGAGCTCCGAACGGACAACAGTCTGATCCGCTCCAGGTGTGACAGTGCTGTCAGTCAGACTCCCAGTGTGCGGCAGTCTGATCCGCTCCAGGTGTGACAGTGCTGTCAGTCAGACTCCCAGTGTGCAGCAGTCTGATCCGCTCCAGGTGTGACAGTGCTGTCAGTCAGACTCCCAGTGTGCGGCAGTCTGATCCGCTCCAGGTGTGACAGTGCTGTCAGTCAGACTCCCAGTGTGCGGCAGTCTGATCCGCTCCAGGTGTGACAGTGCTGTCAGTCAGACTCCCAGTGTGCAGCAGTCTGATCCGCTCCAGGTGTGACAGTGCTGTCAGACTCCCAGTGTGCAGCAGTCTGATCCGCTCCAGGTGTGACAGTGCTGTCAGTCAGACTCCCAGTGCGCAGCAGTCTGATCCGCTCCAGGTGTGACAGTGCAGTCAGTCAGACTCCCAGTGCGCAGCAGTCTGATCCGCTCCAGGTGTGACAGTGCTGTCAGTCAGACTCCCAGTGTGCAGCAGTCTGATCCGCTCCAGGTGTGACAGTGCAGTCAGTCAGACTCCCAGTGCGCAGCAGTCTGATCCGCTCCAGGTGTGACAGTGCTGTCAGTCAGACTCCCAGTGCGCAGCAGTCTGATCCGCTCCAGGTGTGACAGTGCTGTCAGACTCCCAGTGCGCAGCAGTCTGATCCGCTCCGGGTTTTACCATGCTGTTAATTGCTGTCGGTGGGGAAGAAACCCGGAGTGGATCAGACCGCTGTGCAGTGGGAGCTCCTGCAGTCCCCCTGCCAGCGGTGGGGTGATATTCCCCCCTGCAGACAGGCCTGTGGTGTGCTCTCCGTGTCTCTGTCACACTGACTCACGCCGTGCGGAGGAGGCTGCCTGCTGGGCTCTGGGCTCTGGGGCGGGGGGCTCTGCCAGAGGCTGACGAGATCGTGGGAGGTGGTGGGGGGGGGGGAGAGGCAGCAGCCAAGATCCACAGCCCTGGTTGTCTGCTCGATCCTGGGTTTTTCCGGCGCGTGGGTCTTGCGGACGTTCGGCTTCCCGGATTGTGTGCACGGGCCCGAGGGCTGCAGCGCCTCGAGACCGGAATGTCGTTCGACAGGCTGGGCTGAGAAACGCAGCCGGTTTCGGGGAGAGGCCCGAGGCTCTGTGGTTCGCACCCGGTTCACCTGCAGTGTCCACCTGCGTCCTCTGGCCCGGGAAGACGTCGGTGGGGTTGACGCTGTGGGTGACTCTGAGGGTCCTGTGGTCTCCTGTGTTCAGGTCGGTGTGGGACAGCCGTCCTGATGAGTGCCTGTCGGTCTCTCCCCTGTCTGCCCCAGGCTCTTCAACCTGACCCTGAAGAAGCTGGTGATGTTGAAGGAGCTGGACAAGGACCTGACCTCTGTGGTCATCGCCGTCAAGCTGCAGGTATCTCCTCCGGGCCGGCGCTGGAGTCTCCTCTTCATCCCTGCTCCTCTCTCTCCCTCTCTCACTCGCCCCTGTGTCTCTGTCCCAGGGTTCGAAGCGCATCCTTCGCTCCAATGAGATCCTGCTGTCTGCGGCCGGGCTGACCGAGACAGACCTGCAGCTCTCCTTCTCCCTGCAGGTGAGCTGGACCGAGCACCTGGCCAGCAGGACATGACAGCATCTGCAGGCCCTGCATTTACTGCGCTGTGCTGTGCTTTTACCCTGATCTCACTGGGCTCTACTGCGCTGGACTGTGCTTTTACCCTGATCTCACTGGGCTCTACTGCGCTGTACTGTGCTTTTACCCTGATCTCACTGGGCTCTGCTGCACTGTACTGTGCTTTTACCCAGGGCTTTACCATGGTGTAAAATGTGTGCTCCTCGTCCAGTTTAGCAGCCCCTGGCCAGACCCCGAGTCCATGGGTGGCTCGGAGAGGAGAGTCCCAGCTCTCCGGAGCACAGGGCCTCCAGTGAGGGATAAGGATCACTCTCCCTGACGACAGTAATGGGCTCAGCTGAGACGTGAGCTGATTCCTTTAAGCTGTGAAGAGCTCAGGCTGTGGGCTGGAAGCCAGAAGGATGAGGCTCCCGAGAGGCACTGGAACAGAGCTGTGGCCTCCAGCCCTGTCCTGCAGCCTGCACCCCGCTTCTGTAGAGCCCCAGTCCTGCAGCCTGCACCCCCCTTCTGTAGAGCCCCAGTCCTGCAGCCTGCACCCCTCTTCTGTAGAGCCCCAGTCCTGCAGCCTGCACCCCTCTTCTGTAGAGCCCCAGTCCTGCAGCCTGCACCCCTCTTCTGTAGAGCCCCAGTCCTGCAGCCTGCACCCCGCTTCTGTAGAGCCCCAGTCCTGCAGCCTGCACCCTGCTTCTGTAGAGCCCCAGTCCTGCAGCCTGCACCCCCTTTCTGTAGAGCCCCAGTCCTGCAGCCTGCACCCCCCTTTCTGTAGAGCCCCAGTCCTGCAGCCTGCACCCCCTTTCTGTAGAGCCCCAGTCCCGCAGCCTGCACCCCCTTTCTGTAGAGCCCCAGTCCCGCAGCCTGCACCCCGCTTCTGTAGAGCCCCAGTCCTGCAGCCTGCACCCCGCTTCTGTAGAGCCCCAGTCCCGCAGCCTGCACCCCCTTTCTGTAGAGCCCCAGTCCCGCAGCCTGCACCCCGCTTCTGTAGAGCCCCAGTCCTGCAGCCTGCACCCCGCTTCTGTAGAGCCCCAGTCCCGCAGCCTGCACCCCCTTTCTGTAGAGCCCCAGTCCTGCAGCCTGCACCCCGCTTCTGTAGAGCCCCAGTCCTGCAGCCTGCACCCCGCTTCTGTAGAGCCCCAGTCCTGCAGCCTGCACCCCGCTTCTGTAGAGCCCCAGTCCTGCAGCACCCCCTCTCTGTAGAGCCCCAGTCCTGCAGCCTGCACCCCGCTTCCGTAGAGCCCCAGTCCTGCAGCCTGCACCCCCCTTCTGTAGAGCCCCAGTCCTGCAGGGCTGCTTCATGAGAGCTGAGCCGGCGTGGGAAGGGTTAAATCTGCCCTCTGACCCCGGTGACGAGAGACGTGTCTTCCCTGCATGCCTTGCAGTACCCCCACTTCCTGAAGAGAGACGCCAACAAGCTGCAGATCATGCTGCAGCGCCGCAAGAGGTACAAGAACCGCACCATCCTGGGCTACAAGACGCTGGCCCTGGGGCTCATCAACATGGCGGAGGTCAGTGGGGGTCCTGGGCAGGTTGTCTCCTGTGTGCGTGTGCGCCCCCTGTGTGCATGTGCGCGTGGGCGCCCCCCTTGTGCGTGTGTCTCCCATGTAGGGTCAGTATCCCCTACTAAGCTACAAGCTCATCCCATGAGCCCTTGAACGTCCTGGTCCGGCCCGGTCCGGCCCGCTTCAGCCTGCTTCAGCCGGGTCTCTTTCCGTGTCCTGCCCAGGTGATGCAGCACCCCAGCGAGGGGGCGCAGGTGCTGGGTCTCCACAGCAACGTGAAGGACGCGGCCGTGCCGGTGGCCGAGATCCGCATCTACTCCCTGTCCAGCCAGCCCATCGACCACGAGGGGCCCAAGGCCAAGCTGTCCGGTGAGTCGCCCTGCTGCGCCGCGGCGCCGCCCCTGTGGCTGGCCCAGGGAGTGCAGCCTCCCGCTGCCGGCTGGGGTCAGAGCCTCACCCTGTCCTCCCTCCCTCTCTCCCCCCCGCCAGCAGACCGCTCTCCGGACATCGACAACTACTCGGAAGACGAAGAGGAGAGCTTCTCCTCCGAGCAGGAGGGCAGCGACGACCCCGCGCACGGCCAGGTGGGGCTCCGTGGGGGGCGGTATTGGGGTGCAGCTCACAGGAGCCCATATCTGGGCAGAGGGCAGCAGCAGGAGACAGTCTGGGGCGCGGGGGCAGAAAGGGGTTTGGGTGTGGGTCCCAACAGCAGGGTAGAGGGGACCCCGTGTCTGGCCAGGTGAGGCTGTAATAGATGATGAGACAGTATTGGGGTACAGCAGGCGGGGTGTAGTATTGGGGTACAGAAAGCACTGTCAGTATAGAAACACAGGAGACTTGTTTGGGGGTACAGGAGGCAGTCTGGGGCACAGGGGGTGTGGGTCCCAACAGTAGGGCGGCGATGACCCTGTACCTGGGGGTGGGGGGTTGAAGGGTTAAAGGTTAAAGTTTGCGTCCAGGGTGGGAGTGGCACAGGAGGGGCAGCAGCCTGATGGACTCTGCCCCCCCCTGCTCTTTCAGTATCTGTTTGACGAAGATTACGAGGTGGGGAAGATGAAGAAGTCTCGCCGCAAGCTGACCTCCACAGCGTCCATCACGCGGGTCAACGTGAGTCTCGCCGCCTGTCCACAGCAGCGCCGCCCCAGTGGCCGAGCCCGGCACTGCGCCTGCAGGCACGGCGTGCTGTCGGCCAGAGCTGTGTCTGCCGAGGGCACCGGGAGAGTGACCCCACGTCAGGCAGGAGTGACCCCAGGCCGGGTCGGACAGGGGTGTGACCCCACGTCAGGCAGGAGTGACCCCACGTCACTCACGGACAGGAGTGTGACCCCACGTCAGGCAGGAGTGACCCCAGGCCGGGTCGGACAGGAGCGTGACCCCACGTCAGGCAGGAGTGTGACCCCACATCAGGCAGGAGTGACCCCAGGCCGGGGGCGGACAGGAGTGTGACCCCACATCAGGCAGGAGTGACCCCAGGCCGGGGGCGGACAGGAGTGTGACCCCACGTCAGGCAGGAGTGACCCCACGTCACTCATGGACAGGAGTGTGACCCCTAGTCAGGCAGGAGTGACCCCGGGCGGGGGGCGGACAGGAGAGTGACCCCACGTCAGGCAGGAGTGACCCCGGGGGGGGGCGGACAGGAGAGTGACCCCACGTCAGGCAGGAGTGACCCCGGGGGGGGGCGGACAGGAGAGTGACCCCACGTCAGGCAGGAGTGACCCCAGGCCGGGTCGGACAGGAGCGTGACCCCACGTCAGGCAGGAGTGACCCCAGGCCGGGTCGGACAGGAGCGTGACCCCACGTCAGGCAGGAGTGACCCCAGGCCAGGATTCAGGCCGCCGAGCGCACGATTGGCGCCAGTGTTTGCAGGGGCAGGGCTTGGCAGGACGCGGCGCACAGGCGGGGGGCCCGTGGGGGCCGGGGGGGGAGAGTAATTAAGTGCTTCGACACCTCTGCGCTGATGTAATTGCCGCTTGTGAAGGGCTCTTGGAATCTCTCCATCCTGGCAGCTGGCCTCTCTCTCTCCTCCGCTGCCTCACGGCCGCGGGCCGCAGGGGCGGCGTGGGCCTGCAGGGGGCGGCGTTAACCCCGAGGGGCTCTGAGGGCTCTTTCAGAGAGGGAGAGTGTGCAGTTTGAGAGCGGGGTGCGTGAGGTTCAGGTCACAGTTAGGGGTGACTGGTCACTCCGCCTGCCCCACAGCTGCTGCAGTGCTGTGTGTCTGGCTCTGGTGGGACTTGATGAGTGACGCTGCTCTGTGCTACAGTGCTGGGCTATACTGTGCTGTGTGTTCTGTACTGTACTGTACTGTGCTGTACTATAGTGCTCTGTACTGTACTGTATAGTCACAAGCACTACTGTATAGCTCTGTACTGTTCTGTATTGTGCTATGATGTTCTGTACTGAACTGTACTGGGCTATAGTGCTCTGTGCTGTGCTATACTGCTCTGTACTGGCCTATAGACCTTTGTGCTGTAGTTATGGTCACAAGCACTATAGCTCTGTACTGTGCTGTACTGTGCTAAAGTGCTCTGTACTGTAGTTATGGTCACAAGCACTACTGTATAGCTCTGTATTGTGCTGAACTGTGCTATGGTGTTCTGTACTGCTCTGTGCTGGGCTATAGTGCTCTGTGCTGTGATGAGCTCCACTATGCTTCTCTGCCCCTCAGTTGCAGTGAAATTGAAACTTCCTCTATTTGGCCAGAGTGTTATTGTCTGAACCGGTGACGTTCTTTTCTGTCTGTTTTTCCTCAGCAACCCAACATAAAGCAGAAGTTTGTGGCTTTGCTGAAAAGGTTTAAAGTTTCCGATGAGGTAACGTTTCCCATCTCAATCTCTGCAGCAGGTAAAACCGTCTGCTGTCCTCTGTCTCGGAGCTGGGGCGCAGTCCTGCGTGCTCCCTCTCTCGGAGCTGGGGCGCAGTCCTGCGTGCTCCCTCTCTCGGAGCTGGGGCGCAGTCCTGCGTGCTCCCTCTCTCGGAGCTGGGGCGCAGTCCTGCGTGCTCCCTCTCTCGGAGCTGGGGCGCAGTCCTGCGTGCTCCCTCTCTCGGAGCTGGGGCGCAGTCCTGCGTGCTCCCTCTCTCGGAGCTGGGGCGCAGTCCTGCGTGCTCCCTCTCTCGGAGCTGGGGCGCAGTCCTGCGTGCTCCCCGTCTCTCTCATTAGTGACAGGACTAATGCTTCCGCTTCCTCTTCCTCTTCCTCCCTCTCCTCCTGCCCGCCTGTTGGCAGGTGGGGTTCGGCCTGGAGCACGTGTCCCGGGAGCAGATCCAGGAGGTGGAGGAGGACCTGGACGAGCTGTACGACAGCCTCTACAACCCCAGCGACAGCGGGCCGGAGATGGAGGAGACGGAGAGCATCCTCAGCACCCCCAAGCCCAAACTCAGGTCAGCGCAGCTGGTCCCCTGCCTGGCCAGTACACAGACTGGGGAGGGGCTCTGGGGGAGGAGCTTGGCCAGTACACAGACTGGGGGAGGGGCTCTGGGGGAGGAGTCTGGTCAGTACACAGACTGGGGGAGGGGCTCTGGGGGAGGAGTCTGGCCAGTACACAGACTGGGGAGGCGCTCTGGGGGAGGAGCTTGGCCAGTACACAGACTGGAGGAGGAGTCTGGCCAGTACACAGAAGGGGGAGGGGCTCTGGGGGAGGAGTCTGGTCAGTACACAGAAGGGGGAGGGGCTCTGGGGGAGGAGTCTGGTCAGTACACAGACTGGGGGAGGGGCTCTGGGGGAGGAGCCTGGTCAGTACACAGACTGGGGGAGGGGCTCTGGGGGAGGAGTCTGGCCAGTACACAGACTGGGGGAGGGGCTCTGGGGGAGGAGTCTGGCCAGTACACAGACTGGGGGAGGGGCTCTGGGGGAGGAGCCTGGCCAGTACACAGAAGGGGGAGGGGCTCTGGGGGAGGAGTCTGGCCAGTACACAGACTGGGGGAGGGGCTCTGGGGGAGGAGCCTGGCGAGTACACAGAAGGGGGAGGGGCTCTGGGGGAGGAGTCTGGCCAGTACACAGACTGGGGGAGGGGCTCTGGGGGAGGAGTCTGGCCAGTACACAGACTGGGGGAGGGGCTCTGGGGGAGGAGCCTGGCCAGTACACAGACTGGGGGAGGGGCTCTGGGGGAGGAGCCTGGCCAGTACACAGACTGGGGGAGGGGCTCTGGGGGAGGAGCCTGGCCAGTACACAGACTGGGGGAGGGGCTCTGGGGGAGGAGCCTGGCCAGTACACAGACTGGGGGAGGGGCTCTGGGGGAGGAGCCTGGCCAGTACACAGACTGGGGGAGGGGCTCTGGGGGAGGAGCCTGGCCAGTACACAGACTGGGGGAGGGGCTCTGGGGGAGGAGCCTGGCCAGTACACAGACTGGGGGAGGGGCTCTGGGGGAGGAGCCTGGCCAGTACACAGACTGGGGGAGGGGCTCTGGGGGAGATCAGACTGCTGTGCACTGCGAGTGATGTCTCTGTCCTGTGCGTCTCCAGGCCCTTCTTCGAGGGAATGTCCCAGTCCAGCTCCCAGACGGAGATCGGCAGCCTGAACAGCAAGGGCAGCCTGGGCCGAGACACCTTCAGCCCAGTGAGTCCTGGGAAGTGGGAGGACTCAGAGGGGAGAGGACTGGGAGGACTGGGAGAGCAGGACTGGGAGATTTAGAGGAAGATTTGATTAGAACTCACATCTGCAGAGCTGCAGGCTTGTCTGACCCAACTTGCTGTTCCTTAATTGAACCCAATTAACATAATTAAATTAATTAGTCCAGGTGAAGGTGAGTTTTAGCCACTGACTGAAGATGCGTAGAAGCCCTGCAGGACTGGGGCTCTACAGAAAGGGGGTGCTGTAGGACTGGGGCTCTACAGAAAGGGGGTGCTGCAGGACTGGGGCTCTACAGAAGTGGGGTGCAGACTGCAGGACAGGGCTGGAGGCCACAGCTCTGTTCCAGTGCCTCTCGGGAGCCTCATCCTTCTGGCTTCCAGCCCACAGCCTGAGCTCTTCACAGCTTAAAGGAATCAGCTCATGTCTCAGCTGAGCCCATTACTGTCGTCAGGGAGAGTGATCCTTATCCCTCACTGGAGGCCCTGTGCTCCGGAGAGCTGGGACTCTCCTCTCCGAGCCACCCATGGGACTCCGAGAGGTCGCCCCCTGATTGGAGATGCCTGTGAGCCCCATCCTCGCCCCTGTCATTCCTCTGTCTCTCCAGCAGGGGGAGGCAAACCCTTTGGAGAAGATGAAGCAGCCGCAAAGCAGGACCCTGGAGGAGGCCCTGTCAGAGACTGACACGCTGGTAACACACACTGACACGCTGGTGACACGCTGGTGACATGCTGGGGAAACATGCCGAGAAACTGAACAGCCATCTCTCTCTCTCTTTCTCTCTCTCTCTCTCTCTCTCTGCTCTCTCTGTGTGGTGCAGGAGCTCAGCGAACAGGACCTGTTTGGGGAGATGACCCCTTCCATCACTGTGTCAGTCCCCGAGAAGCCCAGGACGCCCCTGAAGACAAGCAAGAGCACAGAGACCCAGAGCATGCCCTCTCCCAGGTTAGCACACACTGTATAGACACAGAGCACGCCCTCTCCCAGGTTAGCACACACTGTATAGACACAGAGCACACCCTCTCCCAGGTTAGCGCACACAGTATAGACACAGAGCACACACAGTATAGACACAGAGCACGCCCTCTCCCAGGTTAGCACACGCAGTATAGACACAGAGCACACGCAGTATAGACACAGAGCACGCCCTCTCCCAGGTTAGCACACAGACAGGACAGTCTCGGTATGTCCGGCTCTCAGTTCCCCCACTCTGTGTCCACCACTCTCCCCACGCAGGCTGGACGGCGGCCACACCCCTCGGCAGAGGAGGAGCACTCCGTTTAGAGACCGGCAGCAGTCGAAGCCGCTGAGCGAGAGAACCAACAGCTCAGACAGCGAGAGGTCGCCTGAGCTGAGCCACTCCACGCAGGTACTGACCCCACAGGTCCGGTCTTGTTAGACCCGGGGGACCGCTGGTCTGGTGGTTCAGGTCCAGTCCTGTCAGACCAGGAGGACAGCTGGTCCGGCGGTTTAGGTCTGGTTTTGTTAGACCCGGGGGACAGCTGGTCCGGCGGTTCAGGTCCGGTCCTGTCAGACCAGGAGGACAGGTTGTCTGGTGGTTCAGGTCCAGTCCTGTCAGACCAGGGGGACAGCTGGTCTGATGGTTCAGGTCCAGTCCTGTTAGACCAGGGGGACAGCTGGTCTGATGGTTCAGGTCCAGTCCTGTCAGACCAGGGGGGCAGCTGGTCTGGTGGTTCAGGTCCGGTCCTGGTAGACCTGGAGGACAGCTGGTCCAATCCTGTTAGACCCTGTTGTGGTCTGTGTGCAGTCCGGTGTGCAGGCTGACCGTACTGCCCGCTGGAAGAAGGCTGTTGTCACCCACAGGTGCCCAGGAAGGTGGTGTACGATCAGCTGAACCAGATCCTGGTGTCGGACACCGCGCTGCCCGAGAACCTCATCCTGGTCAACATCACGGACTGGCAGGGCCAGGTCAGTACCAGCGCGGGTCGGGGGGTCGGCGAGGGTCGGAAGGTCGGGGGGTCGGCGAGGGTCAGGGGTCAGGGGTCAGGGGGTCAGCGCGTGTGAAGGCTCCCCTCTCCTCTCCCTGCAGTTCGTCGCGGACCTGCTCCACGCCCAGAAGCTGCCGGTGGTGTGCACGTGTTCTGGTGCCGAGATCCAGGCCGTGCTGTCTGCAGTGCTGACCCGGATACAGAAGTTGTGAGTTCACCCCGTCTGTCGGACACGGGACCCACACCCGAGCTCAGGAGCTGCACAAACGCAGGCGCACACTCGCACTCACAGACACAGGATCTTCTCCTGCTTCAGCCCTGGGCACAGGAGGAGATAAACCAACCCCCCCCCCCCTCTCTCTCCTCCCCCCCCTCTCTCCCCAGCTGTAACTGTAACTCCTCCATGCCACGCCCAGTCAAGGTGGCAGCAGTGGGTGGGCAGAGCTACCTGGGCTCCATCCTGAGGTTCTTCGTCACCCAGCTGGCCAACAAGACGTCGGACTGGCTGAACCACATGAGGTTCCTTGTGGTGCCCCTGGGTAAGGTGCCCGCCGGGAGGGGCAGGGCGGGGGGCGCGGGGGTGCCCGGCCGAAACCTCGGGGAGGTAACACGTCGTGTGCAGCCACGAGATCTGAAAGGTGCGGTGAAACGGGTAGACGCGACACCCCGGATATCGTGAAAGAGTGAGCTGCTGGACGTCGGCGCTCGAGCTCGTTCCTCTGGCGACGGGCTGTGATTCCTGCCCTCCCTCTGTCCGCAGGCTCGCACCCCGTGGCCAAGCACCTGGGCTGGCTGGACGCCCGCTACAGCTCCGCCTTCCTGGACCCGGCCTGGAGGGACCTGTTCAGCCGCCCGGAGCCGCCGCAGACGGGTCAGCGCCTCGGCGGGCCGGGTCAGGGGGCTGGATCAGGGATCGGGAGGCTGGGTTAGAGATCAGCAGGATGGATCAGGGATCGGGGGCTGGGTTAGAGATCAGCAGGATGGATCAGGGATCGGGGGCTGGGTTAGAGATCAGCAGGATGGATCAGCAGGATGGATCAGGGATCGGGAGGCTGGGTTAGAGATCAGGGGGCTGGATCAGGGGCTGGATCAGGGATCGGGGGCTGGGTTAGAGATCAGCAGGATGGATCAGGGATCGGGAGGCTGGGTTAGAGATCAGCAGGATGGATCAGGGGGCTGGATCAGGGATCGGGAGGCTGGGTTAGAGATCAGCAGGATGGATCAGGGGGCTGGATCAGGGATCGGGAGGCTGGGTTAGAGATCAGCAGGATGGATCAGGGGCTGGATCAGGGATCGGGAGGCTGGGTTAGAGATCAGCAGGATGGATCAGGGGGCTGGATCAGGGATCGGGAGGCTGGGTTAGAGATCAGGAATATGGATCAGGGGCTGGGTTAGAGATCAGCAGGATGGATCAGGGATCGGGGGCTGGGTTAGAGATCAGCAGGATGGATCAGGGGGCTGGATCAGGGATCGGGAGGCTGGGTTAGAGATCAGCAGGATGGATCAGGGGCTGGATCAGGGATCGGGAGGCTGGGTTAGAGATCAGCAGGATGGATCAGGGATCGGGGGCTGGGTTAGAGATCAGCAGGATGGATCAGGGGGCTGGATCAGGGATCGGGAGGCTGGGTTAGAGATCAGCAGGATGGATCAGGGGCTGGATCAGGGATCGGGAGGCTGGGTTAGAGATCAGCAGGATGGATCAGGGGGCTGGATCAGGGATCGGGAGGCTGGGTTAGAGATCAGGAATATGGATCAGGGGCTGGGTTAGAGATCAGCAGGATGGATCAGGGATCGGGGGCTGGGTTAGAGATCAGGAGGCTGGGTTAGAGATCAGCAGGATGGATCAGGGGCTGGATCAGGGATCGGGGGCTGGGTTAGAGATCAGCAGGATGGATCAGGGGGCTGGATCAGGGATCGGGGGCTGGGTTAGAGATCAGCAGGATGGATCAGGGGGCTGGATCAGGGATCGGGGGCTGGGTTAGAGATCAGCAGGATGGATCAGGGGCTGGATCAGGGATCGGGGGCTGGGTTAGAGATCAGCAGGATGGATCAGGGGGCTGGATCAGGGATTGGGGGCTGGGTTAGGGATCAGTGGGTGGATCACCAGAATGGATCAGGGATCTCAGTGGGCTGGATTATCAGGCGATTGGTTGACGCCTTTTTTCTGGACTGGAGTTGTCTGCTTGGGGTGTCTCCTCCCGTTAACCAGACGGGGGGGGGAGATGTCAGTGTGTATGTGTGTGTGTCTGTTTGGGGGGGGTCACAGATTGAAGCGCCCCGCCCTGTCTGTCAGTGTGTGTGTGTGTGGGTGCAGGTCAGTGTGTGTCTCGGAGAGTTCGGTGTGTGTGGGGAGGGGGGGTCATGGACTGAAGCGCCCCCGCTCCGTCTCCTCCCAGATCCCATCGATGTGGTCGGCAGGATCTCCCAGTACATCGCAGGAGCCGCCATCACCCACCAGCTGCCTGTGGCTGAGGCCATGCTGACCTGCAAGCACAGACTGTGAGTCTGCACTCGTCTCCCTCCACTTCCTCTCTCTCTCTCTCTCTCCTCCCTCTCCCCCTCCACTCTCTGTCCCTCTCCCTGTCTTCCCTCTCTCTCTCCTCCCTCTCCTCCCTCTCCCCCTCCACTCTCTGTCCCTCTCCCTGTCTTCCCTCTCCTCTCTCTCCCCCTCCACTCTCTGTCCCTCTCCCTGTCTTCCCTCTCCTCTCTCTCCCCCTCCACTCTCTGTCCCTCTCCCCCTCCACTCTCTGTCCCTCTCCCTGTCTTCCCTCTCCTCTCTCTCCCCCTCCACTCTCTGTCCCTCTCCCCCTCCACTCTCTATCCCTCTCCCTGTCTTCCCTCTCTCTCTCTCTCTCTCCTCCCTCTCCCCCTCCACTCTCTATCCCTCTCCCTGTCTTCCCTCTCTCTCCTCTCTTTCCTCCCTCTCCCCCTCCACTCTCTGTCCCTCTCCCTCTCTCCTCTCTCTCAAGACCACTGTTAAGACTGTTCTAATCCCCCCTCTCTCTCCAGGCACGATGAAGACTCCTATCAGAAGTTCATCCCCTTCATTGGGGTGAGTGTCCCCTCTCAGTCCTCTCCCTCTCTCCCGTCTCCTGTGTCCTCCCACTCACTGCCTCTCCTCTGTGTCTTTGGACAGGTGGTGAAGGTGGGGTTGATCGAGCCCAGTCCAGCGTCCGCAGGTAGGATTACGGTAAAACCAGGGTACGCTTTGGGGTGCGGAGAGTAAGAGGAGCACAGGCGTACAGGATTTAGGAGAAGGGGTGTGTGGAGTGGAATCGGTGTTGAGGCTCAACCCCGCGCCTCACTTCCTGTCCCGCCTCTTTCAGGTGCGGATGCAGACGAGGGCGGGGCCACGAGCTTGGCCGTCCCCTCCACGTCGCCGCCTTCCCACGGGTCCGGCGTCGGATTGGTCAAGGAGGCCGCCGCGACCCCGCCCCCCTCGCCCTCCATGAGCAGCGGATTGGCCGTGCTGGGGTGGGTGGGGCTTGCCGGCCGCCGGCTCCCGGTACAGGCGAACGGTCGAACTGGCTCCCAGGTCGCGGGTCGCAGACGGTCGGCGGCGGTCAGCCTCCGGTTGCACAGCAGCGAGGTCCAGTCCAGGATTTCGCAGCTGCTCGAGTGCAGACCGGTGCTGATGGTCTCACATTTGCCGCCATGCGAAGTTCTCTCGCCTTCAGCTCTGCCTGCCCTCTCTCCGCAGGAGTCCCAGCATGCCCCACGGCGTGGACGCCATCGGCCTGCAGGTGGACTACTGGGTGGCGCTGGGCGGGGAGAGGAAGAAGGAGGGCGAGCGCCGCGACACGGGTTCGAAGAACACCCTGAAGAGCACCTTCCGCTCCGTGCAGGTCAGCCGGCTGCCGGGGGCCGCCGGCGAGGGCCCGCCCGGCCTCAACACCATGTCCATGACCGTGGTCACCAAGGAGAAGAACAAGAAGGGTGAGTGCACACTGCCCCCTGCTGGCGCGGCGCCGCCGTGGCGCTGGGAGGGTTCCAGCGGGAGGGCCTGCCTGCCTGTGTTCCAGTTCACCGGAGCCAGTTCTCTGTTTGTGTAGGTTTTCCCTTGGGATTGCCAAGCACGTACCACCCCTCACTGTTTTTTACCACGGTGTCCTGTGATTTTTACCGTGTTGCTCTGCTCTTTGACTGGGCTTGTGCTTTTACCCCGATCTCACTGGGCTCTACTGTGTTGTACTGTGCTTTTACCCCAGTCTCACTGGGCTCTACTGCGCCGTACTGTGCTTTTACCCCGCTCTCACTGGGCTCTACTGCGCCGTACTGTGCTTTTACCCCGATCTCACTGGGCTCTACTGCGCCGTACTGTGCTTTTACCCCGGTCTCACTGGGCTCTACTGCGCTGTACTGTGCTTTTACCCCGATCTCACTGGGCTCTGCTGCGCTGTACTGTGCTTTTACCCCGCTCTCACTGGGCTCTACTGCACTGTACTGTGCTTTTACCCCGATCTCACTGGGCTCTACTGCGCTGGACTGTGCTTTTACCCTGATCTCACTGGGCTCTACTGCGCTGGACTGTGCTTTCACTATGCTGCTCTCTCCTGTCTCCGCAGTGCCCACCATCTTCCTGGGGAAGAAGCCGAAGGAGAAGGAGGTGGACTCCAAGAGCCAGGTGATCGAGGGCATCAGCCGGCTCATCTGCTCCGCCAAGCAGCAGCAGACCATCCTGCGAGGTGAGGGCGCACGCACACAACCGCACACTGCTACACACACACACACACTGCTACACACACGCACACACACAACCGCACACTGCTACACACACGCACACACACAACCGCACACTGCTACACACGCACACACACAACCGCACACTGCTACACACACACACAGGCGCACACTGCTGCACACTGCTACGCACAAACAACCGCACACTGCTACTCACACACAACCGCACACTGCTATACACAGGCACATGTAGACAGACACGGCTGCACTCAGACTGCAATGCACACACACGGACGCAGATTGGCATGCTTGGACACGGGCACACGCACATGTAGACAAACAAGGGCACTCTCGGACACGCATGGACACGCGCGGTTCACCCGCGCTCCCACAGAGGGCTGCTCGAGTCCCTGTGGTCCAGCAGGCTCCTGGAGGCAGGTGTCTAAACCCGCCAGTGGCTGACCGGCCGTCCCTGCTGTGCTCTCTCTGCAGTGTCCATCGACGGGGTGGAGTGGAACGACGTCAAGTTTTTCCAGCTGGCGGCCCAGTGGCCCACCCACGTCAAGTATTTCCCAGTCGGACTCTTCAGCTACAGCAAGCCAGCGTCCTAGGACCCGCCCCCCCCAAGCCCACCCCTCCTGCGCAGCCATTGGCCAGCTCCCGGAACAGGCCCTCTGCCACTCAGAGCTCCTGGAACCCTCCCTAGCCAATCAGAGCCGGGGGTGTGGGCTTCTCCTCCAATCGCGTCACTCGTAGACTTCTGCTCGGATTTTCGTTCTTCTTTCGCTATAGCAACGGCTGTGGAGCACATGTGGATTGGATCGATGACGTCGCTGTTCGCTCACGCCCGTCTCCAGGGCAACGCAGGGAGGTGCTGGAAGAGTGTACAGAGGAGGGATGGGGTTACAGATGGAGTACACACACGCACACAAAAATGGACGCTTGCTGACCATGTCCTGTACAGAAGTAACTTTGGGCAGATGTGCTTTTATGTGTGTCATGTTATGCACCAGTTTCCTTGCGGTGTGTTTTCATTAGAGCATTAAGCGTATAAAAACCAGGCCGTGTCCTCTTCCTGACAGAGCGATTGTGTCCGTACAAGATGGGTGATTGGTCATTCCTGGCGCTGGTGGAGATCAGAATGGCTTTTGGGAAGATGGGGGAGTCCAGAGGCAGGGAATTGCTCTTTAATCCAGGGGTGACCAGTACTAGTCCTGGAAGGGGTGCTGTCTGCAGCGGGGGTGTCCGGTCCTGGGCCAGGAGGGGTCAGTGTGGCTGGTGGTCTCGTTTAAAGCAGCAGCACCTGTTCGATGGGTCCAGTTAAGCCCATGAGGCGAAGACAGAGCTTGTTAAGAGCCGGGTAGCAGGGGGAGCCCCCAGAGATGCCCGCAAGCCCCTTGGCCACAGTAGGGGACCACTCTGGGCCTTGCCCAGGTGCGAGAGGCGTGCCGTGCGACGGGGCGCAGTTCCTGTCCTGGGGGCCCACACCGAACCTTGCTGACTCCAGCCCCCCTGTTTCCCGGGATCCCCCGCTCGGCTCCTCTCCTCGCAGGACCGGACTCCAGTAGGGGGGTGTGGGGGAGTCGGAGCGAGTCCAGTTCAGTTCGCCCAAAGGAAAGGAACTCCGGTCTTAAACCCCCCCCCCATCAGAGCGAGATGGACTAGATCTTCCCATCCGTGCTGAAGGGGAAATGGACTGTTCCATTCTTTTATTTCTGGTGGTGGGGGGAGAGTGTGGCCTCACTGCCTTCATGCCTCTAGGGCGCTCCTAGAAAACACAGCCATCAGCCTCTTGTTGTTTTTATACCAGACATGTGCACTTTAATATTAAAACTCCTATTTGGACGTGGGTCTGGCCGTGTGGGTGTGGACAGAAGTCCTTTAGCGTCGGTAGTAGATTATATGATCACAATCCCAACCCCCCACCTCGCGTCCCAGACTCGTCCTCGTTCCTGCTGGATGGGTTTGCCCCGTTGGAACCCGTCTCCCTGGGAAAAGAGCCGGCCGAGTGAGCCCAGCCCGGTTCTGGAGGGGAGGGGGGCTCGGAGGGGTGTCCCTGGAGCAGAGGAAGGGGGGGCTGGGACGAGCGGGGCTCCGGACTCACCCATGCGTCTCCCATTGGTGTTTTAGTGGGATTTCCCCCCACAGTCAGGTGTCGTGATTTGCGCTCCTCTCCCAGCGGCCTGTGCCCAGTGGTAGATTTTGTTTTAAAGACGTCGCAGGCGTCTCCCTGGACGAGCACCAGTGTGTTTGGGCCTTTTGTGGTTGTGTTTTGAACTGCGAGTTGCGGTGTTTGTTCCCCCCGGGGCAGGGCAGGCTCCGGTGAGCTCCGGGCTGGGAGTTCCAGGCGGCCAGCCGCTCTGCGTGCCACTGGGCAGGCTGATTAATCGAGCGCAGCACTGCGGCGGGCTGGCCGGGCTGCCTTCTGCCCCCGCGGCCCAGCGTCTCTCGAACCCGCCGCGCGCCGCGCAGCCCTGGCAACAAGCCCTGCAGCTGCTGCTGCTCCACGCGGGCGTGCCTCCCGTCGCCCCAGACGGCCGAGGACAACAGTGTGTTGGACTGGGGGGGCGCTATGCCGGTTTCTGTTGCCATGAAAGACCCTCCCCTCCCCCTGCAGGGGGCGCTGGAAGCCACAGCCTGGTTCAGGCTGACCAGCAGCAGCAGTGGCCAGCCGCCTGTGGGGCAGCGTGGCCGGGGTTCGAGACCGCTGGACCGTCAGCAGCGAAAGTCCGGCTCGGACCGGCGCCGCCTGCCTGCGGGGGGGTCCAGAGAAGCGAGGGGGGGTGCTGCGTTCTCCATTTTCAGCTTTTCCGTCCCCTGTCCGCTGGAGCCAGAGAGCCAGAGGGACGGAGCCGCAGGGCTGTCGATTCGGTGTGTCATTAAAAATCATCAGAATCAAAACGTTGGATTTTTAACCCGTCTCTTGTCACGACGCTGCGTCACGGACACCGCGGCACGCGGACGTGTAGCCCGCCGCCCAGCGCCCAGCACGCGCGCTCACGCGGAGCTGCGTCCCGGGTCAGAGCACGGGCCTGACACCGCGCCGGGGCCCCGGGTTCAGCTGTCTGTGTGGAGTCTGCATGTTCTCCAGCGGTTTGTCCATCCACAGACACGCTGGTGGGGACACAGGGCCTGGTGTGTGTGTCCTGTGACCCGGGTGTGCCCTGCCTTGTGCCCGTGGGGTGCTGGGATAGAGGAGGAGGAGGGAGAGAGAGGAGGGAGAGAGAGGAGAGAGGAGGAGGAGGAGGGAGAGAGAGGAGAGGGGAGGAGGGAGAGAGAGGAGAGAGGAGGAGGAGGGAGAGAGGAATGAGAGAGAGGAGGAGGAGGGAGAGAGAGGAATGAGGAGGAGGAATGAGAGAGAGGAGGAGGGAGAGAGAGGAATGAGAGAGAGGAGGAGGAGGGAGAGAGGGGATTGAGGAGGAGGAGAGAGGAGGAGGAGGAATGGGAGAGAGAGGAGGAGGAGGGAGAGAGGGGATTGAGGAGGAGGAATGAGAGAAAGGAGGAGGAGGGAGAGAGGAGAGAGGGGAGCGGCCCCGGCTGGCGGCAGTGTTTTGGGCGGTGACGTCAGCGCGCCTGCGCCGGGGCTTCTGGGAAGCCAATATAGGCACAACAGCCATTTTCGGCTCGCGAGCGGCTGTCAGTGCGGAGAGCGAGCCAGTCGCGCGCAGCGGAGCAGTCGGGATGCCGGTTCCTCGCGACAGCTTGGTCGTGTGAAAAGAAACAACAACAACAACAACAGCGGCGACCACGCACGGACACGGACACGGACACGGGCGTCTTTCTTTTCCCAAGAAAAGACCCTGACGTGCACACGAGTGGCGGGGGGACACGGCTCCGATAACCTTTCTCCCGACCCCCCTCTCCCTCCTCCTCCTCCTCCTCCTCCCCACGCTGCGTGGATCCGTCCCGTTAGGAATGAGCCCGCCGTGCCGGATGCGGCAGTAGAAAGAGCGAGAGCGCAGAGGTGCGGACACGCAGGGCAGAGACCCGGCGCGGGGGGCATATCTCGGACTGGGGGGCTTCCTCGCGTGCGTGCCTGTAGGGGACGGAGCGGGGGGGCGGCGCTGCTTGGACAGCCGACCCGGACAGGACCGGCGGGGCCGAACCTCGGAGACTGGACCTGCACCGCGAGCCCGCTTTCCGGGCCCCTCGGATGCGGCAGGTGTCGGGGGACCGAGCCGGCGAGCTGAGCTGAGCTGAACCGAGCCGAGCCGAGCCTTCAGGGGACGGGACGACACCGGCGCCTCAGGGGGCGAGAATCAGGTGAGTCATTGACCCGTGAGCCGCTCTTCCTCTCCCCGCACCCCCTCCTCCTCCTCCTCTCGCCCTCTCCACGGCTGTCCCCCCCCGAGGGGCCGAGGGCCCGGGTTCAGCGCGCTCGACCGCTTCATTCAGACACGGGACTGGGGAGGGGGGTTCGGCTCTATTGGCCCGTTTCCAGACCCGATTCCCTGACCAGGCTGGACCCGGGTGGACCCGGGTTCTGGTGCTGACGGTGTCCCGCGTCACGTCACTCAGTGTCCTCTGTCCGGGCCAGTACCGGGGGGGTGGGATCGCGAGCTGTGAGACGTGTGAGGGGTTCTGGTTCTGGTTTGTTTTACTTTGCACATCCGCGAGTGGGACGTAAAGAGCGGATTAGAGCGAGCCTGTGTTGAGTTAATGGTCCCGGTCCGGCCCGGCCCGGCTCGGCTCGGCGCTCCGGAGGTCTGGTGGGGGGTGGGGGGCGCGTGTCAGCTGGACCATGCCCATCCACGTCTGCACGTGCTGGCGTGTTTTGGGCACGCAGGGCGGCGGGTCGGGCACCCCTCGGTGACGGATGCGCGCGGCTGTGTGTGTTCCGAGCTGCCCGGCTGTCCGGCGGCGGCCCGGCGCTCCCGTGACGCGGCGCTGTCCCCCGCGCCGGTTGGCGCATTGCGGTACCTCCGGCGCAGCGTGTGCGTGCTGGCGGCGGCGGGGGGGGGGCAGGCCCGGCAGGTGCGTCTGGTTGGCAAGTCGCTGGGAGTGTTAGACGAGCCCCCCCGCTTGGGCCTGTCCGCTCGCTAGCTCGTGTCCCCTTCTTGGTGGTGGTGGTGGTGGTGGTGGGGGGCGTTGTGCTGGTTTTGGCAGCGCGGCTGGCTCCAGACCCCTGCCACTCTTTGTGTAGATGAGTGTTGTTCAGGGGTCGCTTTCCTGGACCCTCCACTCAGAGCTCTGTACAGGTTATGGGGATCCCCTCCACCCCCACCAGTGTGTACCCCCACCTGGATGATGCTCCAGTCCGCTCCCCACACCCCAGCTGCCAGTGTGTGATGGAGCCAGTTCAGAGAGGGGGGTTATTAGGAGGCCATGAGGGGTAAAGGCCAGGGGGGAATATGGCCAGGACACTGGGGTGACACCCCAACTCTTTTTGAGAAAGACCCTGGGGTTTTTAATGACCGCAGAGAGTCAGGACCTCAGTTTTACAGTATCGTGTCCCTGTCACTATAGTAGGGCATTAGGACTCGCACAGACTGCGGTTTGCGTCCCCACAGTGCAGTGCTGCAGTGCTGTATGACAGTACAGTGCAGCAGTGTTGGATGACAGTGCAGTGCTGTATGACCGTGCAGTGCTGCAGTGCAGCAGTGCTGTATGACAGTACAGTGCAGCAGTGTTGGATGACAGTGCAGTGCTGTATGACCGTGCAGTGCTGCAGTGCAGCAGTGCTGTATGACAGTGCAGTGCAGCAGTGTTGGATGACAGTGCAGTGCTGTATGACAGTGCAGTGCTGCAGTGTAGCAGTGCTGTATGACAGTGCAGTGCAGCAGTGCTGTATGACAGTGCAGTGCAGCAGTGTTGGATGACGGTGCTGCAGTGCTGTATGACAGTGCAGTGCTGTATGACCGTGCAGTGCTGCAGTGCAGCAGTGCTGTATGACAGTGCAGTGCAGCAGTGCTGTATGACAGTGCAGTGCAGCAGTGCTGTATGACAGTGCAGTGCTGTATGACCGTGCAGTGCAGCAGTGTTGTATGATGGTGCAGTGCTGAAGTGCTGCAGTGTTGTATGACAGTGCAGAAGTACAGCAGTGCTGTATGACAGTGCAGTGCTACAGTGTAACAGTGTTGTATGACGGTGCTGCAGTGTTGGATGACGGTACTGCCCCCTCTGCCCCAGGGCTCGGCGGCCTGTGTCGTGAGGGATGTCCGCCATGGTGCTGCCCCGGGACGAGCCTCTGGAGCGCCTCTCGCAGGACGAGATCGTGCTGAGCACCAAGGCGGTGATGCAGGGGCTGGAGACGCTGCGCAGCGAGCACGCCGCCCTGCTGGCCGCGCTGCTGGACGGGGTGGCGCTGCCGGACGGCTCCCAGCTCCCCGCGGCGCAGGAGAAGTCGGGGCTGCTGCGCAAGAGCCTGGACGCCATCGAGCTGGGGCTGGGGGAGGCGCAGGTACGGGGAGCGGGGGGAGGGGTCCCTCTGGGTGCGTGATGGGGTCGGGGGTCTCTGAGGTCAGTATCGGGGTAGCAGGACGGGGTCGGGGGTCTCTGAGGTCAGTATCGGGGTACCAGGAAGGGGTCAGAGGTCTCTGAGGTCAGTATCGGGGTAGCAGGATGGGGTCGGGGGTCCCTGCGGTCAGTATCGGGGTACCAGGAAGGGGTCAGAGGTCTCTGAGGTCAGTATCGGGGTGGCAGGAAGGGGTCAGAGGTCTCTGAGGTCAGTATCAGGGTAGCAGGATGGGGTTGGGGGTCCCTGCGGTCAGTATCGGGGTACCAGGAAGGGGTCAGAGGTCTCTGAGGTCAGTATCGGGGTAGCAGGAAGGGGTCAGAGGTCTCTGAGGTCAGTATCGGGGTACCAGGATGGGGTTGGGGGTCCCTGCGGTCAGTATCGGGGTACCAGGAAGGGGTCAGAGGTCTCTGAGGTCAGTATCGGGGTAGCAGGATGGAGTTGGGGGTCCCTGCGGTCAGTATCAGGGTAGCAGGAAGGGGTCAGAGGTCCCTGCGGTCAGTATCGGGGTGGCAGGACGGGGCCGGGGGTCTCGGGGGCCAGTACGGGGGTGCTCAGCCCTGCCGCCCGCCCGCCCACAGGTGCTCATCGCCCTGTCCAGCCACCTGAGCGCGGTGGAGGCGGAGAAGCAGAAGCTGCGGGCGCAGGTGCGCCGCCTGTGCCAGGAGAACCAGTGGCTGCGGGACGAGCTGGCGGGGACCCAGCAGCGCCTGCAGCGCAGCGAGCAGAGCGTGGCCCAGCTGGAGGAGGAGAAGAAGCACCTGGAGTTCATGAACCAGATCCGCAAGTTCGACGACGACGTCTCCCCCTCGGTACTGCGCGGGGAGAGGGGGCGCAGGGGCACGGGGAGAGGGGGGGTACAGGGGGGCACGGGGAGAGAGGGGGTACAGGGGGGCACGGGGAGAGAGGGGGTACAGGGGGGTACGGGGAGAGGGGGGGTACAGGGAGATGAGGGGGTACAGGGGGGCACGGGGAGAGAGGGGGTACAGGGGGGTACGGGGAGAGGGGGGGTACAGGGAGATGAGGGGGTACAGGGGGGCACGGGGAGAGGGGGAGCACAGAGAGAGGAGGGGTACAAGGGCACAGGGAGAGAGGGGCTACAAGGAGATGAGGGGTACAGGGGCACAAGGAGAGAGGGGCTACAGGGAGATGAGGGGTACAAGGGCACAGGGAGAGGGGGGGCACAGGGAGAGGGGGGGTACAGGGGGGCACAGGGAGAGGGGGAGCACAGGGAGAGGAGGGGTACAGGGGCACAAGGAGAGAGGGGATACAAGGAGATGAGGGGCACAGGGAGAGAGAGGGTACATGGGGGCACAGGGAGAGAGGGGGTACAGGGAGAGGGAGTACAAGGAGATGAGGGGTAGAG